>NC_044048.1:22207673-22267673 GCF_902167405.1 Gadus morhua | reverse complement strand
GTTACTTTGAGGACAGGTGGAGGGGGAATAGGAAGGTGCTCTGTTACTTTAGGGAAAACACCTTCCTGCATCTGACCGGAGGGACTGATAGGAATCAGGAGGAGGGAGGGAGGGGGGGGGGGAGGAGGGAGGGGGGAGGAGGAGGGAGAGGGGAGGAGGGAGGGGGGAGAAGGGAGTGAGGGAGGGGGGAGGGAGTGAGGGAGGAGGGAGGAGAGAGGGGGGAGGAGGGGAGGGGGAGGAGGAGGGAGGGAGGGAGGGAGGGAGGGAGGGAGGGAGGGAGGGGGGACGAGGGAGTGAGGGAGGAGGAAGGGAGGGGGGGGGAGGGAGTGAGGAAGGGGGGAGGGATTGAGGGAGGGGGAGGGAGGGAGGGGGGGAGGAGGGAGGAGGGAGGGGGGAGGGAGAGAGCGGCGAGGGAGGGGGGGAGGAAGGAGGAGGGAGGGGGGAGGGAGGGGGAGTAGGTTGGGTGATGATAATTAGATGGACCTAGTGACAGAGTGACAGACGGACAGAATGGCAGACAGACAGGCAGGCAGGCAGACAGACAGGCTTACTTCCCAGTGAGCATGCTGGAGCGTGACGGACAGCACATGGGCGTGGTCACGAAGGCGTTGGAGAAGGAAGTCCCGCCTTCCTCCATGACACGACGAGTCTTATTCATAGCCAGCATGGAGCCTGTTCATAACATGTCAATAACATGTTCATCACATCCTGATGTTACAGAGCTCACCGTCCTGGTCGACGCAAGGCCAAGGAGGCTGTGATGTTAATATCATGTTGTTAACATATTTTAAAGGTGTTAATAACATGTTGCTATCATGTAACTAACATGTTAATAACACGTTGAGGGTACCTAGTTCTACGTCCTGGTCGTCGGTGAGGACCAGGATGATGTTTGGACGGATGTTTCGTCTGTCTCTCAGGAGGCGGGGCTTCAGGTGCTGGGCCAGGGCGGAGTGGGCGTGGCCTAAACTCAGGACCAGGAAGAGGGTGACGAGGAGTCGTTCCGCCATGACCTCCGACCCCTGACCTCCGACCCCTGACCTCCGGGAGGGTCAACTAATAACACTTCTTTAGCAGCACCTGAAATACAAAAACGCACAACATTATTCTCAAATCACTTCCTGATAGAGGCGTGGTCTGAGGAAGGAGAAGTGCATGCTGGGTATGTAACTGCTTGAGTTCAGAAATGATGGGCCGATATTAGGAAATACCCAATAAACAAGGTCCCCCTCCCCCTCTCTCTCTCTCTCTCTCTCTCTCTCTCTCTCTCTCTCTCTCTCTCTCTCTCTCTCTCTCTCTCTCTCTCTCTTCCTCTCCCTCTCTCTCCCTCTCTCTCCCTCTCTCTCTCTCTCTCTCTCTCTCTCTCTCTCTCTCTCTCTCTCTCTCTCTCTCTCTCTCTCTCTCTCTCTCTCTCTCTCTCTCTCTCTCTCTCTCTCCCTCCCTCTCTCTCTCAAACAGGAAGGCCACCTAATCCCATGTGTGTGTTGGGCGAGCAGGTGAGCCTCCTCATGTTTCAGATGGTCTCACGCTCGGTCTCTCTGGTCTCTCGCTCGCCCAGCCATCCTGGCCGACGCCCAAAACCAACTGCTCGTGTTTTCACACTAAATATCAGATGTTATTCCTCCGAATGAAATCTGTCCCGACCGGGAAACCCTGGGAACTCTACTAAAACCTCCATGAGTAGACTCTACTGAAACCTCCATCACTAGACTCTACTAAAACCTCCACCTAATGAAACCTCCATGAGTAGACTCTACTGAAACCTCCATCAGCAGACTCGACTAAAACCTCCACCTAATGAAACCTCCATGAGTAGACTCTACGGAAACCTCCAGCAGTGGAGACACCTTTCTGGGAGAGAGACACCTGACTGGGAGAGAGAGGGATGCAGACACTCAGTGAACTGGCTGCTCACAGTCTCTGCCCATCTGCCCGGTGCGAACATGCACACACACACACACACACACACACACACACACACACACACACACACACACACACACACACACACACACACACACACACACACACACACACACACACACACACACACACACACACACACCGCCCCCATCCCCAGTCCTTATGGGCTGGCGAGTGAGCATACTAATGACAGATGTGATAGAGAGAGACAGGCGAGGAGGGAGAGAGAGAGCGATAGAGAGAGACAGGCGAGGAGCGAGCGAGCGAGCGAGAGTGAGCGAGAGAGAGAGAGAACGAGCGAGAGAGAGAGAGAACGAGCGAGAGCGAGAGCGAGAGCGGTCCAAACTTAGAGATCTAGATCTTCATCTCCTCTGGTTGAGGGCTGGTCCTGGCCGCCCCACCTGCAGCCATCACCAGGTCATGGTGATTCATTCAGCCCAGGACCCACCTGGGCTGAATGCTTTGGTCCTAGCACCACCATGGAGGTCCATTATGGCCGCCATAGCACTCCTATTGCTCCCTGAAGATCCTCCCCTCTTTCTTATAAAGAAAGATCTCTGTCTTTATAATTACTTTTCCTGCCCTTTGGGGGGCTAGGGTTAGGGGGGAGGGTCATATCCCTTTGTGAATCCCTTTGGGTCTGAAACTGTGATTAAGGGCTGTGTAAATACAATGGACTTGATTTGACCTCAAATTAACCAGAAGAAAGGAGAAGTTGAGGAGGAGAGAGGAGGGGAGAGGAGAGGTGAAAGGAGACATGGAAAGAGGAGGAGAGAGGAGACAGGGAGGAGAGGGAGAGAAAGAGGAGTCGTGGAAGGGTCCATGGACACTGGATAGATGGAGAGAGGAACTAGAGAGAAACAGGGGAGCTTGCTCGTGATGCTCATAGATTAGCAGACAACAAGCCTCACAGGATCACGAGTGTGAGCGTGAGGGTTAGTGAGTGAGTTAATTACATGAAAAATGGATTGTTTAAATTGTTGTAGCAACACTGCAGGGGCCGCGCGCGCGCGCGCACACACACACACACACACACACACACACACACACACACACACACACACACACACACACACACACACACAACACACACACACACACACACACACACACACACACACACACACGTTTATTAAACATATGCTTAAAGGCATTTAAATGAAGTTAAGTGTTGGAGTTTGTATTATTCAAATTATTATTTCCCCTTATCTGTAATTTAATATCTGCTCCAGATATCGGTTATCGGCCCACTTGACTACTAATAATCGTATCGGTGTGGGCCCTGCAAAAACCATATCGGTCTATCTCTAACACACACACACACACACAATGTTTCTGTTAGAGGTGGAAGAAGGAGGAAGAGGATGAGAGTTTGTGTGGAGGAGCAGAGTGTGTGGATGAGGAGGAGGAGGAGGAGGAGGAGGAGCAGAGTTCGGAGGGGAGCAGGTGTGTTGTGTTGTGTCTGCTCCCTAACAAGGCTGCCACACACACACACACACACACACACACACACACACACACACACACACACACACACACACACACACACACACACACACACACACACACACACACACACACACACACACACACACACACACACACACACAATCTAGCACAACAAAGCCTCCTATTGGCTGGTTGGACGGTTGGCATGGTGACACCATGGTACCCTCCACCTGAGAGGAGAGTAGGGCTGGAGAAGGACCACAATAACATGTCGAGTAATAACATCTCTCTCTAGCGACCATACAGAACCCACATCACGCATATATATTAATATTATAATTGTAATAACATATGCAGGCCTCTCTCTCCTCCTATACATCTCAACTCTTCATCTCTCTGTTCATCCACCTCTTCCTCTCTGGTAGATGACTCACATCCTGCCCTCCCCCTCCCTCCCCCTCCCTCCCTCCCCCATACATCCATACATCCCACACAGACAGAAATAAACTGATAGAGCCAAGGATGGGTGTACGTGAGCGCACACGCGCACACGCACACACACACGCACACACACACACTAAAGGAGAATGTCAGCCTTATATAAAGAGCCTCTCTCAGGTCAAGGTTAGCAGCAAAAAACAGTAGAAACTAGGCCATCTAACGATCACATACAGCAGCATCTTCCAGACAGCAGAACCAAATCCATCAGAACATCTAGTTGGAGAGCAGAACTCGCTCCCTTCACAAAGCATCGAGTTAGAGAGCAGAACTTGGTCCATAACAAAGCATCTACCAGACAGCAGAACCTAATCCATCAGAACATCTAGTTCAAGAGCAGAACTCGCTCCTTCAGAAAGCATCAATTTAGAGAGCAGAACTCGCTCCATCACAAAGCATCGAGTTAAAGAGCAGAACTAGGTCCATAACAAAGCATCTACCAGACAGCAGAACCAAGTCCATCAGAAAACATCTAGTTAGAGAGCAGAACTCGGTCCATCACAAAGCATCTAGTTAGAGAGCAGAACGCGGCCCATCAGAAAACCTCTAGTTAGAGAGCAGAACTCGGTCCATCACAAAGTATCTAGTTAGAGAGCAGAACTCGGTCCATCAGAAAACATCTAGTTAGAGAGCAGAACGCGGCCCATCACAAAGCATCTAGTAAGAGAGCAGAACTTGGTCCATTAAAAGGCCACTAAGCCCATCACGTCAACAGAATCTAGTTAGAGAGCACAACTTGGTCCATCACAAAACATCTAGTTAGAGAACAGAACTAGGTCCATCACATTGGTATAATCTAGGTAGAGAGCAGAACTAGGTCCATTACATACACAGCATCCTACAGAGAGCAGAACTCGGCGCGTCTTCATAAATAATCTCATGTTCCAGTGCCTTCATCATCATCACCCCCACCACTGGCCTGGGCAGCTCAGGGTAGAACCAGTATATGGCTCTACTTGTAGTACTAGCAACACCAGTACAAGCTTGGACTGGGAACCTGGTCTGTACCAACAGAGGTCATTATGTTCCCTTCACACTCAAACCCTCTTCATCGATCAGCTGACACGCACACGCACACACACACACACACACGCACAAACACACGCACACATGCGCGCACACACACACCTTCCCTCACCCTATATCGCTCACTCTCCCTTTTCAATTTATTTTCTTTGTGGTTCAAGGTCTGACCAGCATACTGATGGAAGGATAACACACACACACACACAATGACTTTCTGCCCTCACTAAGCTTAGTGTGAGCTACTGACACATTATGTGTATGTATGTGTGTGTGTGTGTGTGTGTGTGTGTGTGTGTGTGTGTGTGTGTGTGTGTGTGTGTGTGTGTGTGTGTATGACACTAGAACACATATGTACTATAGTACATCAGCGTACTGTAATACGATGATGTACTATAGCAATGTAGTACTGCAATACTATGTTGTACTATACAAATATAGTACTGTTATAATATGTTGTAGTATAGTACTGAAGTACTGTAATACTATGCTGTACTGTAATACTATGTTGTACTAAAGCACTGTAATACTATGATGTACTGTATTACTATATTACTGTAAAACTATGTTGTACTATAGACTCACAACTATCTTCACATCTTATGTTCAAAAGATGGGACAGTAACTGTGTGTGTGTGTGTGTGTGTGTGTGTGTGTGTGTGTGTGTGTGTGTGTGTGTGTGTGTGTGTGTGTGTGTGTGTGTGTGTGTGTGTGTGTGTGTGTGTGTGTGTGTGTGCGCTGCGCGCGCGCGCTCCAGGCTGTGACAGGATCGAAGGTCACGTAGCCTCGTTGCCATGGTTACCAACTTGGCCAAGAAGTGGATCAGCTGAGTAGTGATGTCATAACTATGACCCACATACCCCGCCCTCAACACACACACACACACACACACACACACACACACACACACACACACACACACAGTGTGGTAATCCTGGACTTTGCAGCAGATCTTCAGACCTGCCTTGCCCGCTGGCTTGCAGCTTGCGGCATCGTACCGTGGTGACCCTCAGTCTAACCCCCCTTCCCTTTTGATGCTGCCTCGTCATCAGCTGCTGGGGCCACGCCCTCTCCTCAGGGCCACGCCCTCTCCTCAGGGCCACGCCCACTCATCAGGGTCGCGCCCTCTCCTCAGGGTCACGCCCTCTAATCAGGGCCACGCCCACTCACCAGGGCCACACCCTCTCATCAGAGCCACGCCCTCATCAGAGCCACGCCCTCTCTAAGCGGTGGACCCGCAACGACACGTTTAGGACAGGTGATATCTTAACAGACCCTCAGTGTCCACACCGGGATGAGCTGCTCTATCTGTACTTTACTGTATCAGTCTCTATCTGAACTTTACTGTATAAGACTCATTGAGCTGCTCTGTCAGCACTTTACTGTATCAGACTCACTGAGCTGCTCTATCAGTTCTTTACTGTATCAGACTCACTGAGCTGCTCTATCAGTTCTTTACTGTATCAGACTCAACATCAGGATGATGTGTGTCCTTGGTTCAGTCAACACACTGTGTTTGATACTTTCAAATCGTTACCTGATCCAAAATGTGACCTAATTCTGCTGCTGAAACAACTCATTGATAAAGCGACAACAAAGCAAAAGTCTTGCAGAAAATGCTTCCAATGCTGCTGACCACATTGTGATCCAGTATTTGACCCAACTGGTGGGCGTGTTGGAACAGAGCCTTCTGGGACTCAGGACTCCAGCCTTCTGGAGACGCTAACTCCAGCTCTTCTGGAGACGCTAACTCCAGCTCATCTGGAGACGCTAACTCCAACTCTTCTGGAGACGCTAACTCCAGTGCGGATTTGGCTTCAGGGCCCTCAATTCCAATTCCACATTTTACACTAACAAACAATCTCTAACGAATCACACAATTCATCATCCTATTAATTAACCCTGATCGTTTTATTTAAAATCTGCACTTTGGTTGCAAATGTTTCAGCACTTAACCTCATCTAGGTCCACTCTTAGTACTGAGACTGACCTCAAGACTAAATACACACTTACAGACTATACACACACACACACTAGACTAGCAGACCTACATACTACTGTACACATGAACACATACACACACACACACACACACACACACACACTAGACTTGCAGACCCACACAGTGCAATACACACACACACACAAGTACACACTAGACATGCAGACCTGCACAGTACTATACACACACACTAGAAGACCGACACAGTACCACACACACACACACACTACCTGTACTACAGACTAGCAGAGCAACACATTATTATAAACACACACAGCCACACACACACAGAAGAAGAGCAGACTAATGCATTACTATACACACAGCAGGACTGAGTGTAGCTCACCAGCAGCCCCCCGGTGGGTTGCCCTGTGGGTCAGCGCGGGGGGGGGGGGGGGGGGGGGGGGTACCTGGTCCAGCTGGTCTAGTCCTGAGGAAGAGGAAGAGGAGGAGGGACGAAGGCTACCCACTCCTCATGTCCCAAAGTGGAGCTCCGTTTCCCGAAACAAGCGCACCCAAACTCAGAGGACGAGTAGCCAACAACTCCCTCTCTCTCTCTCCCTCTTTCTCTCCCCCTCTCTCTCTAACTCACTCCCTCCCTCTCTCTTTGACTATGGCAGTCTCTCTCTCCCTCTCTCCCTCGCTCCCTCCCTCTCTCCTGGTCATCTGTTGCAACACGTCTCCAGCGTTTCTACTTTCTCCCTCTCTTTCTCTCTCTCTCTCTTTCTCCCTCCCTCTCTGAGCACTTGGGCAGTGGAGCGAGGGAGTTGAGAGAGAGAGAGGGAGGGAGCGAACATAGCAAGGGGGCGTGAACTTGTGCAGCTGTTAGCCAATCAGTGTGCGGAGAGTGTGACTGGGTGGGTGGAACCACAAAGAGTTGGGGAGGAGGGAGGGAGAGCGAGAGAGGGAGAAAGGACATACAAGATTAAAGTAAATACAGAGAGGAGAGAGAGAGGAGAGAGAGGGAGTGTACTTGTTAGCCTACTAAAAACATTCTGTAACAAGTTTGACATGCAGCGTATTTAAATTTTCACTGGTGTTCACAATAATAACCATAACAGACAGACAGGCAGGCATACAGGCAGGCAGACAGACAGACAGACAAACAGGGCAGTTGGTTGTGAACCTGAAGAGTGGAGGGTATTAATCGAGCCTGTGGCACACACACACACACACAAGCACAAGCACAAGCACAAGCACAAGCACAAGCACAAGCACACACACACATGGTACTCATGTCTTCTATGGTAAGGACTTGAACATGTTTCTAACATTATTCATTCTAACAAAATGCATCTCCTGAGCAGGGCTACACTGTGGTTGCACTGGGCCGCACCCAGTAGAACCAACAGCAGAATGGTTGCACTGGTAAGCTCCCTGGAGAACCAGTAGATGACTGTGGTTGTACTTGGCAGCTGCCAGTACAACCAATACAGACTGGTTATTTCCCTACTGTCATCTAGCTCAATATCTGCTGCAGCACAAGGAAGTACTGCAGATACACATCTATGTGTGTGTGTGTGTGTGTGTGTGTGTGTGTGTGTGTGTGTGTGTGTGTGTGTGTGTGTGTGTTGAATGAGTGCGTTTTTACCCCAAAGGGCAATTCATTTCTCAACCAGAACAACACTTACTGTCAGGAACAGGATTAATACAGCACACACACGCACACACACACACACACACACACACGCACACACGCTCGCGCACATACACACATGTGCAGGGTAAAGGAGAGCCAGTTTCCTCCTGTGAGCAGACAGCAGACGTTTCTATAGACGATAAAATTCTCAGGATTCACACAATAACTACCTGATGACATCACTACAAGAGGACCAATTAAATGTCTACAAAAACCAATATGATGGTGAGGCACTGCTCTTATGTCAGACGACAACACGGGCGACACATTCACCACCCCTTGACAACCCAATATACATGGTGAACACAAACATCATCCTGTCATAGACATCATGTTCTCACAGAGTCATCATCCTGTCATTGACATCAAGTTCTCATAGACATCATCCTGTCAGAGACATCATGTCCTCAACGAGACTTCATGTTCTCAAAGACATCATCCTGTCATAGACATCATGTTCTCATATAAATCATCCTGCCATAGACATCACGTTCTCATAGAAATCATCCTGTCATAGATATCATCCTGTGATAGTCATCATGTTTTCATAGACATCATCCTGTCATAGCAATAGAGACCCATTTGCTCCACGGGAAGTGATTTTGGCGAGCTACGCCAACGAGAGTGCTGGTGTTGTCCACTGGTGGGGCCAACATGGCAGCCGCCTCCTCAATGTGTCCACAGCAGGTCTCTGGGAGCTGCACCGCGTTGCAGCCCATATGGGACCAACATGGCCGCCTCCTAAGTGTGTCCAAGCCAGAAGCCCACATGGTCTCCATTCTGTCGCCGGCACCACTTCAACCCAGAGGAACCAAGAACCAAGAACCACAGAGAAGTGGTTCTCTCTCCCCCTTCCTTTCTCTCCCCCTCTCTCCGCTCTCTCCCCCCTCGTCTCTCTCCCTCCCGTCAGAGGAAACTTGTCTCTATTCAATGAACTGCAAATTAGACTGACCCCCGTGGGTGACCTCAACACACACACACACACACACACACACACACACACACACACACACACACACACACACACACACACACACACACACACACACACACACACACACACACACACACACTTTGCCCTCACTCTCCTCTGTGCTTCACAGTCTTGGCTCGTTTGCCCGCTCTCTCTCTTTAGAGGCTCTGTCAAACTCTGACATGCACACACACACACCAGTCATCAGTCAGACCACACACACACACACACACACACACACACACACACACACACACGTCATCAGTCAGACCACACACACACACACACACACACACACACACACACACACACACACACACACACACACACACACACACACACACACACACACACACACACACACACACACACACACAGTAAACACATGGGACCATGCGGTGGACATGTCATTAACCTCACAAAGACACAGAAAGACATTAGGAGGGAGGGAGGGGGAGGGAGAGAGGGAGAGAGGGAGGGAGGGAGGGATGGATTGATGAATTCTTCTGACCCCCCTCCCTGGTTCCCAGCGGGTGTGGGTGTGATGTCAGCGACCCCATCAGGGCGGGTGACCCCACCTGCGGAGCCACAGGTGGGGTCGGCCTGCCCGGTCGGGTGCCTGTGTGTGGAGCTCGGCTCCGCCCTAGCAGAGCGCAGCGACATGCTAGAGGAGGCCTGGTTACTAGGCAACCGGCCACATCCTGGAAACATGTGTGTTGGCTCCATGTGCAACAAAAGACTGGTGTGTAAATACTGGTCCTCGGTCACACACACACACAGCTTAATTCCAGCCCTGGATGACTGGTTGTGTGTCTAGACGTCCTATCAGATCTCTATCAGATTATAGACGAGCTCAAACCAAGTAATCAATATACATATTATATATTCACAGAGGTCACTTCCCCCCCCCCCCCCCCTCCTGAGAGAGAGAGAGAGAGAGAGAGAGAGAGAGAGAGAGAGAGAGAGAGAGAGAGAGAGAGAGAGAGAGAGAGAGAGAGAGAGAGAGAGAGAGAGAGAGAGAGAGAGAGAGAGAGAGAGATTAATTGAACTCATTGTCCACTTCTGACTCAAATCATCTTCCTGTTTCCTGTCTAGCCCAACATCTGAGGCTCTTGTGTTTGACAAAGTCCAGACCCTCTCCCTCTTCCTCCTCCTCCTCGTCCTCCTCCTCCTCTTCCTCCTCCTCCTCTTCCTCCCTGTCTGTTATGACTCAGTACAACCCTTCACCTCAACTACCAGACTAGTTTAACAGATATAAAGCTGGATTATTCAACTAGAAGAAGACAGTTGTAGTTTAACAGATATAAAGCTGGATTATTCAACTAGAAGAAGACAGTTGTAGTTTAACAGATATAAAGATGGATTATTCAACTAAAGACAGTTGTTGTTTAACATATTTAAAGCCGGTTTATTCAACTAAAGAAAGTTGTAGTTTAACAGATATGAAGCCGGTTTATTCAACTAAAGAAGTATTAGTTTAACAGATATAAAGATGGGTTAATCAACTAGAAGACAGTAGTAATTTAACAGCTATATAGCTGGGTTAATCAACTAGATATCTGCTACAATGAAGATCAATCGTCTGTATTAAAAAGGACAAATAAAGACAGCGTAGGAGAGATGGAAAGATGAGGATAGGAGGAGGAGGAGGGGAGAAGGAGAGGTGGAAAGAGGAGGAGAGGAGAAGGAGGAGAGAGGAGGAGGAGAGGAGGAATGTTTGTGACTGTGATCCTACATGAGACCTGACATCCCTTACTAATTGATGGGAACTGCCCACACACACACACACACACACACACACACACACACACACACACACACACACACACACACACACACACACACACACACACACACACACACACACACACACACACACACACACACACACACACGCATGTGTCAATGTGTGTCTCAATGCTGTTCACCCCCTCCTCTTGTCTGCTCCCTCATTCATTCACAGTATAAACCACCCGCCCTCTCGCCCTTCTCTCTCCCACCCCCTCTTCCCCTCTACCCCCTTTCTCCCTCAATAAATAAACACATTCAGATAGTAGCGACTCCTCCGTTAACATGACCTGTGACCTGTGGCCTATGGCATGTGACCTACGACATGTGACAAATAACCTATGACCTATAGTATGTGACAATTGACCTCCCTTCATTCACATCATGTTTCAAAATATCACGTCTACAAAATGCAATGGAAGTTAGAGAAGTATTTTAGCACTGAACAGCAGTACAGCGAGTACTGTGCTGTGTTCCAATACCTGTACTGTCCGTACTTACTAGCCAAATTTTGAGTACGCAGTACGTTCCAATTCAGATCCGGCGAAAAGAAGTATACTTCAAGGACCCGGATGCCGTACTCAAAACGGGCTAATCGTGAAGTGTGGATCGAAGGACACTCCCCGTACTCAACGGCAGCCATCTTAGCTACGTAGCGGAAGAGGCGGAGCCAGGCTGAGCCAAAGTCGGCGCATTTTCCACATAGCCTGCATTAATAGAGTCATTTTGTAGTTTTTATAGCTTTTTATAGCTGCTAGGCGTAAAGAGTTCACCGTTCCAAGCGGGATGTTTATTGCGGGGGAGGAGCCACGGCGGCAGTCGTGATCGTAATTTCCGGTTAGTGCACCACGGAGTACTCGATGTGGAACAGCACTCACATCTGAAAAATGAACGTAGTAGATAGTGCGGATAGTGTACTTCCTTTAAGTATACTCATGGAAGTACGGGTATTGGAACACGGCACTGGTGTACTCAGCAGTAGTACAGTGAGTACTTCTGGTGTACTCAGCAGTAGTACAGTGAGTACTTGGTGCTCATGAGAGGTGTGTGTGAGTGTGAGCGAGTGTAGGACCAGACGTTGACCACACCCACCACAGAGCATGATGCTACAAACATCATGATAAGTTGTGTGCCACTGTGTGTGTGTGTGTGTGTGTGTGTGTGTGTGTGTGTGTGTGTGTGTGTGTGTGTGTGTGTGTGTGTGTGTGTGTGTGTGTGTGTGTGTGTGTGTGGCAGGTAGGGGTTAGACAGTACAGAGACGGGTCACTAAGCAGTAGGTAGGGGTTAGACAGTCTGCGACCCTTTGATATATCCCCGCTTTCCAGACGGGGTATTTAAGCACGCTGTCTGCTATCTGTCCATCACAGCATGAACTGTGAAGTGTTTGGACAGGGAACATTAGCCTCCTGCTAACAGGCCGATTACACACATCAATACAGATCTAACATGTGCTACTCATTATGTTGTTCCCTGTGATAGCTGACCTCCCTCACCCCAGAGAGAGAGAGAGACACACACACACACACATAGAGAGAGGTCTAGAAAGGGGTAAGACAAGTTGTCACACCAGAACTTTATGGTAAAGTGTTGTGTGACCGTGTAACCATTTGATTTTGCTATCCGGGTCCACCCCTCTCTCCCCAGGCACGCACGCACACGCACACACACACACACACACACACACACACACACACACACACACACACACACACACACACACACGAGAAGTAGTGGCGACATCTTGTGGACCAACTGGAACACTGCAGCCAATCTCTTACGGTTGTTGGTACTACAAACTACAACTCTACTACACCTACAAATACTACACCTACCCAACCACAACTTCAATAACTAAACTACTACCAATACAACAACTGCAGTAGGAGAACTTAAACGACAAAAAGTGCATTTATCCCAAACTCCTCCATATAGTCAGCATGTCTCAGGTGGAGAATAATAAATATATCACAGGCCACCATAGCAACAGACAGACCTCCATAGCAACACACAACCCTCCATAGCAACACACAGCCTTCCATAGCAACACACAGCCCCCCATAGCAACACACAACCGTCCATAGCAACGCACAACCCTCCATAGAAACACAAAGCCCTCCATAGCAACACACAACCCTCTATAGCAACACACAGCCCCCCATAGCAACACACAACCCTCCATAGCCACACACAACCCTCCATAGCCACACACAACCCTCCATAGCCACGCACAGCCCACCATAGCCACGCACAGCCATCCATAGCAACACACAGCCCTCCATAACAACACACAACCTTCCATACTAACACACAACCCTCCATAGCAACACATTACCCTCCATAGCAAGACAAAGCCCTCCATAGCAAGAGTTCCCCATACTTCCACCACCACTGTTTTCGTTTTTTTTTTTTAAACACATTTTTCGCTCATCCACGCAGCGCTTACTCTGATACTTTCTCAGGCATCCTCGGGTGTGTCTGTTATTCCAATCATCCGATATCAACGCGTTGGAATGTATTTTCTCCCGACTTGATTCAACAATAATATGATTCTCTCGTCGACGTGATCTTTCCAACCCGTTCAATCAGCGCACTCCCGCGACCTGTGCTTGCGTGGCCGAGACGTAACTAATTAAAGCGAGGAGGCTCCGGAAGTGAGTCTCCCTGCAGGTGACTTAGAACAACTACCACCATACTACAATTACTATACCTACACAAACCATCACTACAGCCACTGAGTGACTGACAATACAACAACAACTACAACTACACAACCCATCACTACAATTACTAAACTACTAACAATACAACAACTACAACTACCTACACTACACAAACTATCAAACCATCATACTACGGCTATAGTACTGGTACCAGGGACGTCGTTAGGCCTATTTTGGGGGGATGTTCAAAAGCCCCCCCCCCTGCATATTTACTTTTTTTGTCATGGAAATCGTAACGGCCTCCACTTAACCTAATAAGCCAGAATATGAGTTGAAATAAATACTAATACAATAAGAAGTTGTCTTTAATTTGGATTAAAATTGTTTCCGAGATCGCATTAATGGATACATTTCTAACCTATTTTCCTTGAGTTCACCCCCATGTGAAGACTTAAATCATACCAACTCTTACATTTGTTTAGCTTATTTCTATTTTTAAAAAGGAGGACATCCTGAAGAATCCGGAGAGGGGAGCAGTCTTAAGGCAAGTAAAGAAAAGAGAGTGAGCCAGAAGACAGGCCCTGATAGATGCTCTGCTGTACTCTCTACTGTAATACATGATGAATTAAAGAACCACTTTAAAGATGTGTTGAAAAAATGTCATGCACTTCAGACACTCCTAGGGGCTAAGCCCCCCAGCCTCTAAATCCTACTGACGTCCCTGACTGGTACCTCAGTGTGTAGTCAGTACTATAGTGAATAATATTTTTATTTTTTAAATAATATCAAGTTATTCGCAGAGAAAATAGATTTTCAACTTGAAACACCAATCTGCTGACACACACACACACACACACACACACACACACACACACACACACACACACACACACACACACACACACACACACACACACACACACACACTCACGTACACACACACACACACACACACACACACACACTCACGTACACACACACACACACACACACACACACACACACACACACACACACACACACACACACACACACACACACACACACACACACACACACAAAGGCTATCACCAACCGATTAGTGATTGGTCCATGCACGTCTGGTTTGGAGGAAGATCAATATATTTCAGAAGGCATCCGTTCAGTATGTGTCGCCGCAGACTGGCTGACTGGCTAACTGGTCCGTGGTGTCAGGGTTACCTAAAGGACACGGTAGAACGCTCAGACCCCTCAAACAACCACTTTATGTAAAATACATCCAGCATGTTTACTATGGTATAGCATATTAACCCTGACTTCACACTAGTTAATGAAGGGTGAGCAATGGAGGGGTGAGGGTGAGAGTTGGAGGGGTGAGAGATGGAGGAGTGACGGGTGAGAGATTTGGGAGTGAGAGATGAGAGATGGAGGAGTGACGGGTGAGAGATTTGGGAGTGAGAGATGAGAGATGGAGGGGTGAGGGGTGAGAGATTGAGGGGTGATATATTGAGGAATAAGGTGTGAGAGATGGAGGTGTGAGAGATGGAGGGGTGAGGGATGAGAGGTGAGAGATGGAGGGGTGAGAGATGGAGGAGTGAGGGGTGAGATATATAGGGGTGATATATTGAGGAATAAGGGTTGAGAGATGGAGGTGTGAGAGATGGAGGGGTGAGGGGTGAGAGATGGAGGTGTGAGAGATGGAGGGGTGAGGGGTGAGAGATGGAGGTGAGAGAGATGGAGGGGTGAGGGTTTGGAGATGGAGGGGTGAGCGATGACGATTGGAGGGGTGAGGCTTAGGGTGAAGTTTTTCTGCGTGCATCATTTCTAATGTGTGTGTGTGTGTGTGTTTTTGTGTTTGTGTGTGTGTGTGTGTGTGTGTGTGTGTGTGTGTGTGTGTGTGTGTGTGTGTGTGTGTGTGTGTGTGTGTGTGTGTGTGTGTGTGTGTGTGTGTGTGTGTGTAAGTAGGAGGGTTAGGGGGTCTTGAATAATAAATGTCTTGTTTACTGTTGAAAGGTCTAGAGTCCACCAGGGCATCGCACACACACACAGACACACACACAGACACACACACACACACACACACACACACACACACACACACACACACACACACACACACACACACACACACACACACACACACACATTGAGGTCCAGGATTATACAAAGTCTTTTCGACCGCCTGACAGGATAGGGGCCCCGTCTGTGTGTGTGTGTGTGTGTGTGTGTGTGTGTGTGTGTGTGTGTGTGTGTGTGTGTGTGTGTGTGTGTGTGTGTGTGTGTGTGTGTGTGTGTGTGTGTGTGTGTGGTGTGTTTGTGTGTGTGTGTGTGTGTGTGTGTGTGTTTGATTAATTCCACAGAGAAGGGAGAGCAGCCTGAATGGCGTGTGTGATTAGTACAGACCTGTGCTGTGATTGGTCAGGGTCCAGATCAGAACCATTTCGTCTCCTGGTGTTCTGGTGGCCCACCGAGACACCCCTCTGAGGACAGGACCACATCCAGACCTCACACACACACACACACACACACACACACACACACACACACACACACACACACACACACACACACACACACACACACACACACACACACACGTGGCGTGTGTGTGTGTTGTGATGCTAATGCATCGGAGAACATAAAGACCTTCAGCTGCTGAAAAACAAACACCAAACACAAACACACACACACGCACACACGCGTGTATGTGTGTGTGTGTGTGTGTGTGTGTGTGTGTGTTTATTTGTGTGTTGGTGTGTGGGTGTGGGACTACCTAGAGTCCTCCTAGAGCAAGATGACCCCTGTCCCCTACCTTTAGGCTGCTAAAGTCACATGACCCCTGAGCCCTACCTGTCGATTATCGATTGATTATTGATGATCAGGTCGGCTTAGCTCAGGAGGTAGAGCACTTTTCTTGTAACCAAAAGGTTGCTAGTTCGATCCCCAGCTCCTCCTAGCTGAGTGTTGATGTGTCCCTGAGCAAGACACTTAACCCTAACTGCTCCTGACGAGCTGGCTGTCGCCTTGCATGGTTGACTCTGCCGTCGGTGTGTCAATGTGTGTATTAACCGATGTAAGTCGCTTTGGATAAAAGCGTCTGCCAAATGCCCTTGTTGTAATTGTAATGATTGTGTGGTCTTCCTGTCGGTCTACCTGCCTCCTCTGGCTGTCCAATCACGGCTCAGGACGGAGTCTTCCTCAAGGCTAGCAGAGCTGGGGCGAGAGCTAGCGAGCTAGTCCCGTGTTTGGGGGAGTGAGGGAGGGCGGCCTGAAGGGAGGGTTGGGACTCTTTAGGTTGGATACTTAAAGCATGGAGCTGACTGTGGCTGGTGTCTCCTGCTCTGACACTAAGCTACGTCCCACCATGATGTGTTGAGCTGACTGTGGCTGGTTTCTTCTCCTGCCCTTGCTGTAGAGACACAGAGTAAAGAGATAACTCAGAGCCTGTGGATAAAGGCATCTGTCCACAATCCATCCATCATCTATCATCCATCATCCATCCCTCTATACAGCCATGGTGCAGAATATAAATGTGCTTCAAAAATTTGTGTGTGTGCGCGAGCGAGCGTGCGTTTTTGTGCGTGTGTTTGTGTGTGTGTGTGTGCGTGTTCGACCACGTTCATGCTTTCATACTAATTTATGCATATATGTGTCTCTCTTTATATGTGTCTTTCTCTCTGTGTCACCCTACATATCTGCCTGTCTCTCTGTATCTCTCTAGCTGTCTGATGTTCTATTTATATTAAGAAATGTATTAACTTACAGATTTCGGAAACCTGTGTGTGTGTGTGTGTGTGTGTGTGTGTGTGTGTGTGTGTGTGTGTGTGTGTGTGTGTGTGTGTGTGTGTATGCATGCGTGTGCGTGCGTGTACATGCATGGGTGTGTGAATACACCTACTTACTCCTCAAAATAATCCACCATGAATAACCATGAGATCATTTATGAATAAACATGGAGCAGCCAGGACTGGGAACACACACACACACACACACACACACACACACACACACACACACACACACACACACACACACACTTGAGTGAGAACTCTCACCATTGATCAGCTGATGAATATTCATCCTCCCATCTCCTCCCTCTTTCTCACACTTCCCTCGCGCTCTCCGTCTGTCACTTTGACAGCTCTATAGATCAGCGCCGACTGATTTTTGTACAGCTAAGCCCTCTCTTACCCTCCTCTCCTCCTCTCCTACCCATCGTAATGTTTTCCTCTGAGATGTTCATGTGGTTTATACCGTGCACCAAACGTGAATATCAACAGACGTTACTTAGAAAATCTGCTTTTATTCCACAGACCACATACGGCTGATTGAAGTGAGGAGAGTCGAGTCCCGACAGAAGCACTCTGCCACCTAGTGGTCAGAGAGTTTTCTATTAATGTGTTTCAAATAGATCAAATAGTGGGTTTGTTTAATAGTTCAGGGTAACTGTCTCTCACCTGAAATGAAGCACGGTCCGGGATGGCATTAATACCGCAATCATTAAAACAATGAAATGTTTGAGAATTTTCAAATGACCAAATTTAAGATGAGCCAAATTCATCTGATATGAATTGATCACTGGTGGTCTATCTCAGTAGTCTCTGTACTGTCTAACGCCTACCTACTTCTTAATAACCTGTCTCTGGACTGTTTAATCCCTACCTGGTCCTTAATTACCTGTCTCTGGACTGTCAAACCCCTACCTGCTCCTTAATTACCTTTCTCTGGAATGTCAAACCCCTACCTGCTCATTTAATGGAGCACTTTGTATAAAAGCATCTGCTAAATAACTAATTTGTCAAATTCAAAATTAGAAATAAATACTCTAGCCAACTTAAACATGAAGAAACTTCAAAATAAAAGGCAGCAATTTCAAAATAAAAGCCTGTTCGAAGTTTTATTTAAAAACAAAGACTGAAACAATCGCCCCCCCCCCCCAAACACACACACACACACACACACCCACCCCCCCACACACAAACAAACACACACACACTTACACACAAACGCACACACCGAGCATGGAGGAAGTTGCACTACTTCAGACAAGCCACTTCATGTTTAGTAGTTTGCACTGGGTTGGTCCACTGCAGGGTCACATGACCATACGCCGACAGTGCTGGGGGAGGCCCCCTGGGAGGCGGGGCCCTGGGGGAGGGCCCCTAGTTTGATGGCCCCTGGGAGGAGGGCCCCTGGCAAGTGGGCCCCTGGGTGGAGAGCCTGTGGGGGCCAGGCTTTGGGGAGGGCCCGTGGGTGGAGGGCCTATCGGGGGCGGGCCCCTAGGGGGAGGGCCCCTGGGAGCCAGGCTGGGGGAGTGCGGGGGGGTTGGGCCCCTGGTGTTCAGAGTCTGTCATGTTCGGTCTCTCCAGGTGACTCCAGCAGCACGATGAAAACTACCTTACTACCAATCAGCCTGTCCAATAGTCTCTCTCATAGCTCTCTCTCTATGTACACATCTACCTCACTCTACCACTCTCTCTCCTGTCTACCACTCAGAGTCTACCTCACTCTACCGCTCACTCACCCCTCTACCTCACTCTCTCTCCTTTCCACCACTCTCACACTCTCTCTCTCTCTCCGTCTGTCTCTCCTTTCCACTACTCTCACACTCTCTCTCTCTCTCTCTCTCCTTCTGTCTCTCCTTTCCACCACTCTCACACTCTCTCTCTCTCTCTCTACCTCTCTCTCTCAACCTCACTCACCACTTACTCTCTCTCTACCTCTCTCTTCTCTCTCTCTTTCTCTCCTCAGGTACGCCTTCTCTTGGTTCCTCCGGGGCTCGCAGGGTGTGATGAAGACGATGACGAGGAGATGAGCTTCTCGGCTTGTCCTCGATTCCTCTTCCTCTTCTCTGCCTCCTTAACGCCTCCTCCTCCTCCTCCTGCTCCTCCTCCTCCCCCCTCGCTCGGCCCCTTCTCTCTCTCCTTCTCCCTCTCTTTGTCTCTCTCTTTGTCACGGCTGCTCCCTCGCTCGCCCAGCTTCACCGACGAGTTGCTGCCTGAGAGAGAGAGAGAGAGAGACAGAGACAGAGACAGAGACAGAGACAGAGAGAGAACGTATTATGGAACGTGTTTTTTGTTAAGTCCTTGAAGCCCATTTCTTAATGTTTGCTCTGGCGATAACTTGCCTTTACGTACCAATAAAGATTATTTTAATTGATAGAGATATACATTAATACTGTAGATCTAGGTCTCACTAGAGAGATGGGTGTAGGGCTCTCTCTTTAGAGCGATGGATGTAAGACTCTCTTTGGAAAGATGGGTGTTGGACTCTCCGGAGAGATGGGTGTAGTTCTCTCTAGGGAGATAGGTGTAAGGTGTAGGTTTATCTTTAGAGAGATTGGTCTAGGTCTCTCTCTTTAGAGAGATGTGTGTGGGTCTCTCTCTGGAGAGATGTGTATGGGTCTCTCTGAGAGATGTGTGTAGCTCCATCTAGAGATTGGTGTAGGTCCCTCTAGAGAGATGGGTGTAGGTCTTACCTTCTTCGTGAGTGGCAGGAGGTTCTCTCTCCATCTTAAACTCCTTCTTCTCCTCCTCACCCCCTCCCTTCCCTACACAAACATACACACTAATATTACAATATGTGGTAGACACAAGGTCAAAGATCATGCATAGCGAGTGTGTGTGGGAGACACAAGGTTGAAGGTCAAGCGGTGTATGTGTTCACCTTCTTTAACGTCCTGGATGATGTCATCAGGCAGAGAGAAGCTCTTCTCCGAATTCGGAAAGGGAAGGATCTCCGACTCATGCTGCGCACACACACACACACACACACAGAAAATGCATTCAAAGCTACGAAGACATTTTATTAAGATTAAGATTCAAACATTAGAAGAGACACATCTAGATAGACAAACACACACAAAGACACAGTTACACAAACAGAGAGACACACACACACACACACACACACACACACACACACACACATTGACAAACGGAGACACAAACAGACACTCCAGATTCAAAGAGTTCAGGGGCAGAAAGGCCATCTATCAAATGCCAATACAGGCTGCCTTTCAGAAAGAATGTGAGACTAATAGGCTGACAGACGGGTAGACAGACTGATGGACAGACGGGTAGACAGACAAGGGTCTGCATGTCATACAGACAGACAGGCAGACCGACGGACGTACAGACAGAGAGACAGACAGCAGACGTAGCAGGACCTGCATGTCGTACAGACAGACAGACAGACAGGCAGGCAGACAGCAGATTGAGCAGGGCCTGAATGTCATGCAGACAGACAGACAGGCAGGCAGACAGACAGACAGACCAGGGCCTGCATGTCGTACATGGTTCCCAGGTATGCAGACAGACAGGCAGACAGACAGGCAGCAGACGTACCAGGGCCTGCATGTCGTACATGGTTCCCAGGTGGTCCCAGATGACGGAGGAGGAGACCTGCCGGCCTATGTTCTGGCTGAACTTGTCCCGGATGCAGATCATGTGGAAGTGACGGTTCACCCCTGGAGACACACCCACACACACACACAGAGACACACACACACACACACACACACACACACACACACACACACACACACACACACACACACACCCAGCAGAAGACAGAGGAAAGACACGTTTAATGAGCGGTTATGGTAAAGGCTTGGTTAGGGTCAGGGTTAGTGTCTGGGTTAGCTCTACATCTTGGGTTAGCAGGGTTAGGGTTAGTATCTGGGTTAGCTCTACATCTTGGGTTAGCAGTGTTAGGGTTAGCATCTGGGTTAGCTCTACATCTTGGGTTAGCAGGGTTAGGGTTAGTATCTGGGTTAGCTCTACATCTTGGGTTAGCAGGGTTAGGGTTAGTGTCTGGTTAGCTCTATGGCTAGAGGTTAGCAGGGGGTTAGGGTTAATAGGATTAGGGCTGGGGCTTAGTGTCAGGGTTCGGGTGAGTAGGGTTGGTAAGGGTTAGGGGTTAGTGTCAAGGCTGGTTAAGGTTGGGGTTTAATGTCAGGGTTGGTGTTAGTGGGGTTGGAGGCAAGTGTCAGGGTTGGGGTTAGTAGGGTTTGAGGTTAGTGTCAGGGTTGGGGTTTAGTGTCAGGGTTGGAGGTAAGTGTCAGGATTGCGGTTAGTAGAGTTGGGGTTCAGTGTCAGGTTCGGGGGTTAATAGGGTTATCTCTCAGGTTGGGGTCAAGTGGCAGGGTCAGGGGTTAACTTGCTGTTGTTTATGTTTAGCCGGCTAGGTGGCTAACACACTTAGCTTCTGTCTCTGAGCTAATATCATCACACCCGAGTTGGCCTAGCAGCACTAATTTACCCCACGGCCCGCACGCCAGACCGGGTCTCACAGACGACCCGAGGCGGACTACAGGACCGCCCGGAGGACTCCCAGCTCCTGGCTAGCAATAAGGAGCTAGCTGTGTCTCCAGAGTATCAAGGTTTTGGCGTTCGGTCGTCTTACCTACGGGTTTGTGACCCAGCATGGCGTGGAAGAGGCACACCTCTACTTCATGGCTCCATACCACCGAGTCGTCGCCGGGAACTGAGCCCGTGTCTGGAGGCTTTTCGTCGGTCTGTCCTAAAGCTAAGTCTGCCTCCCCCATCTTTCACTGCTACTAGCGGCGAAGATGCACAACACAAAGAGGGTAGTTGGGATAGGAAACAGGGTCCGGGCGTACAGTAGGCGGGACCTTACTACATGACGAACCAATCAGCGATCAGAACGTAGAATTGCCGTAGTTTGGGGTTTGCTGGTAGCAGGGAGAAGTACCGCCTACCATACGTTCGGACCGTGGGATCCAATATCTACCCAGACTTCAACTCTCGAGTTTCCTGCAACATCACAGACGCCCCCTGCTGGTCCTGAAGCTTTATTGTAAAGAGGAATCATTCGTCATATCAACATTTGGTAGTTCAATACCTTTAGTTTACGTATCCTGTATTTATTGAAAGGCTGCCGACGAGGCTGTACAGTGGACATTAGCTTATGATAATCACATGTTCATGATGTTTTATGCAGTTTATTTCTCTATAAATGCGTGGGATCATGGAACAACGAAACCAAGATTGCATGTGGCGATTAAACACCAACCAAAACTTTATTCAAATAAAATAGTTCGTGCCGTTCACACGACACCCTGCACAGATACCACCGCACATGAATTCAGGTACTAAATGTTTTTAAAATGATAAGCGGCTACTAAACTTCACCAGATGAACACAATGAGGATATCTCTTTTACTAATTGACATCAAATACAAAACTTTCCATAAAGCATTAACATCAAGCATCGTAACAAATTAAAGTTTCATACAACCAGGCAGATTACCGTGCGCCGGGACATTAGCTAATGTTCAAACGAAAAGGCTGCGTTCACAGGTCTGCACTCCGTACCATCCAGTCTCATTAAAGAGTAGCGACACTGGAACAGGCAGCGCCCCCTCTGGCGACACGACGCCAATTCACCTAAAAGCAGGGCCAGGTCGCTGGTACAGAAGGAACCGTCATGACCAGTTTGACAAGTTTGACCAGCGCCGTGCTCCCCATTAAGGTGGCTAGGCAGATAAACAGTTGATCAAGTTATCATCAATCAATACATTCCTCTATCAGACCCGTGGTCAGACTGATGGCGTCACCAGCGCCGATGTAAAGCTCAAGCTGAAGATCCTCACAGATCATTGGATGACAAGTCCTCCCTCAGAATCTCCTGCACCAATCAGCTTTGAGGACGGACAGAGGAGGTGAGAGGAAGCGGGGAGGCGGACAAGAACTTTAAGACGTTTGATTGAATCAGGGACTCTGCTCCACTGTACCACTGCTCTGGTCTCGTTCAGCTCAACCAGACCAGACGGTCAAACCCAAAGCACGGTGAGCTTCTGGGCCTGTCCTGTAGCTAACCTCGGGACAGCTAGGCTATGCTAAGCTGCTCCATGGCTGTTGCCAGGTAACGGATGGAGCGGTACCTCAGTACAAAGCATTTGTGGTACCGCGATGAGAGCCTTAACATTCTGGCCAGGGAGAGAGGAGGAGGGGAGGAGGAGGAGATAGACGTGGGAAGCTGCAGGCAGATAGGTCAGGACTGAAGTCAGTCATTCAGTCAATGTGTGTGTGTTCCCAGGGCTGGTGACACACAGGAAATTAGGAGGTTGGACTTCCTGTGTGCCTGCAGCCACCGGCTAGGGCACAGGGTCTATATCCCACCAGCTGGGTTACCGTGACTACGGCCACAGCCAGAGAGTGACAGGTGGCCGTTTCCAAGACAACCAGACACTCAAATGCTTTGGCAACGTGAGCTTCACCCCTCCCCCTCCCCCCCCCCCCCCCCCCATGCAGAAAAAAAGGGAAAAGAGCAGGGGAGGAGGCGGGGCTGTGGGTGAAATGTGGTGGTGGCTGATTGGAGGAGTGGGTAGGGTATGTGGAGCAGCGGGCGATGCTATTGGTCCTTCTTCTCTGTCTCTGGTGCTTCGTCTTTAGAGCCCTCCTCCTCCTCCTCTGGGGGGGTCTCCTCGTACCTGGGGGGGGGGGGGGGGGGGAGATATTGACGGTATAAATACACAGAAATATTGATATATAGAATATGTATTTCTACAAATGCTTTGTGTTGGAGAAAGGGCTTCCAGAGGGGTTGAAGGTCACTGAGGGTCAGGGGTTCATCCCTATGACCTCCCCGTACAGGCAGCCCTCAGGAAGACCAAGCCGCTGATGAGATGATGAGATGGCGGTCGACCTGTGATGTCATCGTCGTGGGCTGACAGCTCATACACCCCCGTTAGTCTCATTCGCCTGCCGAGCGCACCTGATTGGCTGCCTGCTGAGCGTATCTGATTGGCTGCCTGCTTAGCCCACCTGATTGGCTGCCTGCCGAGTGCATCTGATTGGCTGCCTGCTTAGCCCACTTGAATGGCTGCCTGCTGTGCCCACTTGAATGGCTACCGGCTGAGTTGTAAATCTGGTTCTAGTTGATGGTTTTATTAAGGAGGGAGGGAGGGGGGGAGGAGATGAAATGAGAGATGGAGAGGGAGCTGGACGGAGCTGGAGGGGGACGTTCTGGGGGGCTTGTTACCTGCCCAGGTAAGACAGGAGGGAGAAAGAAGTCTCTACACGGAGGTGGGCTGTAACCGCCGGCGACGGGGGGAGGAGCTTGTCGCCATAGCGACGGCATCCATGGAGCTAGCCAAGCTGGCGGGAGAACCACTGACAGTTGGAAAGGAAGTGAGGCGAGGCGAGCTAGGGATGAATTCCTCTGGAGACTCAAAGCTAACGAGAGAGAGAGAGACAGAGCCAGAGAGACAGAGCCAGAGCGAGAGACAGAGCCAGAGAAACAGAGCCAGAGCGAGAGACAGAGCCAGAGCGAGAGAGAGAGACAGAGCCAGAGCCACAAGGAGGAAGAGAGAGCATAGAGAAGATTGAGAAGAAGATGAGGAGAAAGCCAATACATCTAATGTCACCTATAAGAGTGAAGGTGTGTGTGAGTAATGGGAGAGAGAGTGAGTGAGTGAGTGAGTGAGAGAGAGAGAGAGAGATGAGGGGGCTGAGTGATGGCCGACAGAGTAAAGAGGAGCGGAAGTTATGAGTTTCTGTCCAATGAGAGACAGGCAGAGAGATCGGAGAGCCAATCAGAGATCATCACAGCTCGGATGTGGGAGGATGAAGGCTGAGGAAGATACAATGAGGTCCATATGGGTGGGGAAGGGGGGGATGATGGTCTGACAGAAAGACAGACAGACAATCATAGACAGATGACGGACAGACTGACAGACGCTTTGACAGAGAGAGAGAGAGAGACATACAGATCGATTGACAGACTAACATACAGACAGACAGACTGATTGACAGACTGCGAGGTTTTGGATGCAGCGGATGCGGGCGCCTAACCCACCTGAACATCTCTGTGACCTCTCCTTTGATCAGCGCCACGAGGACAGGGAAACCGATGCAGGCTGGCACCAGGTATAGCAGAGCAGGCTGGAGAGACAGACAGGTTACTGTGAGAGACAGACGGGTTAACCAGACAGACCGGTAGAGAGACAGACAGGTGCGGGTACCTGTGCGTGTTTGAAGGTGTGCATGATGAAGATGGTCAGTCCCAGGCCGAAGATGTAGGCCAGGAAGCTAGCGTAGAAATACGTCCTGCTGTTCTTCTTCAGACTGGAGAGAGAGAGAGACAGGTTAACAACACACAGATGAGAGAGAGAGAACATGAAAGAGAGACACCACAGAGACAGAGAGTGTGAGACCTGATGTCGAAGCGCAGCAGCAGAGCGATGAAGATGCCAGGGATGACGATGTCTCCAAGACCCAACATGGCGAAGTTACTGGCATCCATCCCTCTCTCCAGCAGGTCCTGAGGGAATACCACTGGTGGAGAACAGGGAACAGATGGACCAACATTATGGACCAGAGATAGAGAACATGGACCAGAGATAGAGAACATTATGGACCAGAGAGTGAGAACATGGACCAGAGATAGAGAACATTATGGACCAGAGAGTGAGAACATGGACCAGAGATAGAGAACATGGACCAGAGATAGAGAACATAGACCAGAGATAGAGAACATTATGGACCAGAGATAGAGAACATTATGGACCAGACATAGAGAACATTATGGACCAGAGAGTGAGAACATTATGGACCAGAGAGTGAGAACATGGACCAGAGATAGAGA
Source organism: Gadus morhua (assembly GCF_902167405.1). Lineage (NCBI taxonomy): Eukaryota > Metazoa > Chordata > Actinopteri > Gadiformes > Gadidae > Gadus > Gadus morhua. The sequence continues at coordinate 22,241,127 of NC_044048.1, read as the reverse complement.
TCATTATGGACCAGAGAGTGAGAACATGGACCAGAGATAGAGAACATGGACCAGAGATAGAGAACATGGACCAGAGAGTGAGAACATGGACCAGAGATAGAGAACATTATGGACCAGAGAGTGAGAACATGGACCAGAGATAGAGAACATTATGGACCAGAGATAGAGAACATTATGGACCAGAGAGTGAGAACATTATGGACCAGAGATAGAGAACATTATGGACCAGAGAGTGAGAACATGGACCAGAGATAGAGAACATGGACCAGAGATAGAGAACATGGACCAGAGATAGAGAACATGGACCAGAGATAGAGAACATGGACCAGGGATAGAGAACATTATGGACCAGAGAGTGAGAACATGGACCAGAGATAGAGAACTTTATGGACCAGAGATAGAGAACTTTATGGACCAGAGATAGAGAACATTATGGGCCAGAGATAGAGAACATTATGGACCAGAGATAGAGAACATGGAGCAGAGATAGAGAACATGGACCAGAGATAGAGAACACGGACCAGAGATAGAGAACATGGACCAGAGAGTGAGAACATGGACCAGAGATAGAGAACATGGACCAGAGATAGAGAACATGGACCAGAGATAGAGAACATTATGGACCAGAGAGTGAGAACATTATGGACCAGAGAGTGAGAACATGGACCAGAGAGTGAGAACATGGACCAGAGAGTGAGAACATGGACCAGAGAGTGAGAACATGGGCCAGAGATAGAGAACATGGGCCAGAGATAGAGAACATGGACCAGAGATAGAGAACACGGACCAGAGATAGAGAACATGGACCAGAGATAGAGAACATGGACCAGAGATAGAGAACATGGACCAGAGAGTGAGAACATGGACCAGAGAGTGAGAACATGGACCAGAGATAGAGAACATGGAATAGAGGAAAAAGGTGAGAACATGGACCAGAGGACAGATATGGAGAACATGGACCAGAGATTGAGAACATGGACCAGAGTGAGAACATGGAGAGAGTGAGAACATGGACCAGAGTGAGAACATTGACCAGAGGACAGAGAGTGAGAACGTGGACAGAGAGTGATAACATGGACAGAGAGTGATAACATGGACAGAGAGTAAGAACATGGACCAGAGAGTGAGAACAGGTTCCCTTGTGAGCAGAGAGAGAACATAAAACACCAAGTTAATCTTAAAAAAAACATCAACTACACTTACGTTTGATTGGCGCCTCAAAGGACCTGGCAACGGTAACCATGACGTTGGTTCCAAACACCTGGAGACAGCGGAAAGAATCAGAGCAGGTTGCGCCACACTCCCATCCTGTTGAGGCTAGCAGCCCTACCTATGCGTGTGATTGGCCGATTGGGTGAATGAGTGCGTGTGTGTGTGTGTGTGTGTGTGGGGGGGGGGGTTCTCACCCAGAAGACGTCGTACACAAACAGCCCCCCCAGCAAGATGCAGCCGGTGCAGACGTTATTCAGGTGCAGGAGCTCCACGCCGTTCAGAGCGAACGCCAAACCAAACAGGTTGTTGGCCACCCAGTGCTGTGAGGTCACAAACACAACAGGTCACTGGTGGCCCAGTGCTGCGAGGTCACAAACACAACAGAATACTGGTGGCCCAGTGTTGGGACGTCACAAACACGGCCACAGGTGACTGGCTCGTGAGGACCAGGAGGTTGGGCTGCGGCGAGGACTTCAAGTGTGCGTTGGGAACAGGTGTGTGCGCAGGGGAAACTTACCTTTTTGAGCACGTACCAGACGCCGACCACGCCCCCAATCACCAAACACACCAGGTCCTTGGTGTCAAACTCATAGTTCACTACCTCTGTGAACACATAAACACACACACGTATTGATGGGGGGTCTGGACGGGGTCCACGGGATGTAGTGATGTGATGGTGGTGACGTGATGGTGGTGACGTGATGGTAGTGACGTGATGGTGGTGACGTGATGGTGGTGACGTGATGGTGGTGACGTGATGGTGGTGACGTGATGGTGGTGACGTGATGGTGGTGACGTGATGGTAGTGACGTGATGGTGGTGACATGATGGTGGTGACGTGATGGTAGTGACGTGATGGTGGTGACGTGATGGTGGTGACGTGATGGTAGTGACGTGATGGTGGTGACGTGATGGTGGTGACGTGATGGTGGTGACGTGATGGTGGTGACGTGATGGTAGTGACGTGATGGTGGTGACGTGATGGTGGTGACGTGATGGTAGTGACGTGATGGTGGTGACATGATGGTGGTGACGTGATGGTAGTGACGTGATGGTGGTGACGGGATGGTGGTGATGGGATGGTAGTAATGCAGTCATGTGATGTAGTGATAGTATTGAACTCATGAGATGTGATGGCAATGATGTAGTGATCTGATTGCAGTGACGCAATGGGGGTGATTTGATGGTGTTGATGTGATGGGGGTGATGTGAGGTCCTTACCCTCCTTGGCCTCCCCAGAGCCCTGGGTGAAGAGCAGCTGGTACTGCTTGATGGGTATAGAGGCGGGGAACACCTTGGCCATCAGGGGGCTGGAGGAGACAGGTACTACGTCAGCTACCACATCAGGTACTGGGTATTACCTCGGCGTGCGTGTGTACAATGTGTGGATAGTGTGTAGTGTGTGATACCTCAGTGTGTGAGCCAGGGCCAGGATCCCCAGGACGAAGAAGTACATGGAGAGAAGGAGGTTGATGTACTCCTGACTGAACACCTAAAGCACAAAACCCGGGCTGTCAGTACTACTACTATTACCATTAGTAGTATTATTACTATAACCATTCAGCATTACCATAACTAGTACTATAATCAGTTATATTAGGATTACTATCACTATTAGTAGTTATATTACTAGCACTACTAGGATTACTATTTCTACTAGTATTACACTATGGACGTTAATTTAAAGGTCCTATGACATGCCACCAGGTGTGGCGAGGTTAGCCGCTACAAGCCGTTTTGAAAATCTGCCCCTCATGACATCACAGGTTAATCACACCACACCTGGTGGCATGTCATAGGACCTTTAATCTAGAGCTAAGGGGCGGAGCTCTCTCCACTACCAATCGATAGGTCGTAGAGCGAGTCAAACTCAGTCAACCACCAGACCACGCCCCCCCTGCGGTAACCGGGGATACCGCTGGTGGAGGAGCCTACCTTGAAGAACAGGTAGAGTCCGAACAGCGTGCAGCTGGCGATGATGGGGAAGCGCGCTGCGTCTCTGCCGGTGATGGTCTCGGGCATGTCAGACGAGTTCTGCAGAGAGAGGCTGTCAGTCACCTTACACACAGTGTGTGTGTGTGTGTGTGTGTGTGTGTGTGTGTGTGTGTGTGTGTGTGTGTGTGTGTGTGTGTGTGTGTGTGTGTGTGTGTGTGTGTGTGCGCGCGCGCGCTCCCTGCCTCCCGGGGATGAATCGAGGTCAAACAATGAGGAGGAAGAAGAAAGTGGAGAATTGAGAGTATGAAGGAGAGTGCAGTGGGGAGGAGAGAGCAGCAAGGAGGAGAAAGCAGCGAGGAGAGGAGGAAGAGGCCACTCAACACTAAGCTGTGTGGGTTGAGTGTGCGCTGGAGTTGTGTGAATGCTTTGTGTGTGTTCAGTTTCTAGATGTGTGTTCATCCAGCCTCCAGTACTCACTCTGTACCCAGAATCACTCCCACCCTCGCCAAGCACCTATAGAACCACAGACAGACGGCCAGCCACAGGAGAGACAGACAGGAGAGACAGACAGAAGACAGACAGACAGGTGGAGGACAGACGGGCGGAGGACAGACGTGTGTGTGGAGAAACAGAGAACAAAGGGATCAGGAGGAGCAGAGGAAGGAGGAGGAGTCACCTGGTTAGCAGGTGGACGGGCTCCGCCCACCTGCCACCAGCTGCTGTGTGATTGGTTAGTTCCATCAGCTGCTGTGTGATTGGGTAGTTCCATCAGCTGCTCTGTGATTGGGTAGTGCTATCTGCTGCTCTGTGATTGGGTAGTGCTATCTGCTGCTCTGTGATTGGGAAGTTATATCCAGTGTCTGCTGCTGTGTGATTAGGTAGTTCCATCAACTGCTGTGTGATTGGGTAGTTCTCTCCGGTGCTGTGTGATTGGGTAGTACTATCCAGTATCCACTGCTGTGTGATTGGTTAGATTGGATAGTTATATCCAGTATTCACTGCTGTCGGATGTCTTTGTTCTATACCATTCAAAACATATTGAACAACGAATGATGTCATCAGAGTGGACAGAAAGAAACAAGCAGTGAGGGTATTTCCCATAATGCAGTGCTCCCAGAGAATGCTATAGAGTGGATCAGTAGTTACCATGGTGGTCCTAATAATATATTCAGCCTTTAGCAGAATCTTTTATCACACTTTCAGAGATACAGACAGGTCATCAAGGAGCAGGTAGGGGTTACAGTACAGAGACAGGTCATCAAGGAGCAGGTAGGGGTTAGACGGTACAGAGACAGGTCATTAAGGAGCAGGTAGGGGTTAGACAGTACAGAGACAGGTCATTAAGGAGCAGGTAGGGGTTAGACAGTACAGAGACGGGTCATCAAGGAGCAGGTAGGGGTTAGACGGTACAGAGACAGGTCATTAAGGAGCAGGTAGGGGTTAGACAGTACAGAGACAGGTCATTAAGGAGCAGGTAGGGGTTAGACAGTACAGAGACAGGTCATTAAGGAGCAGGTAGGGGCTAGACAGTATAGAGACAGGTCATTAAGGAGCAGGTAGGGGTTAGACAGTACAGCGACAGGTCATCAAGGAGCAGGTAGGGGCTAGACAGTACAGCGACAGGTCATCAAGGAGCAGGTAGGGGCTAGACAGTACAGAGACAGGTCATTAAGGAGCAGGTAGGGGTTAGACGGTACAGAGACAGGTCATTAATGATCAGGTAGGGGTCAGGGGTCATCTTGCTCTAGGAGGCCTGCAGGTAGACTGAGGACTTTGGGGTCAAACCGAGAACTTTTCAGCTGTGAATCAACATCTAGATGATCCTGGTCTCACTCAATTTAGTAATCGACCAAACCTCTTCTGGTCTTAAACAGTATTACTAAACCTTGTTTGTCGTGATACAGTTCAAAAGTCGGTTTCATTTGTGTTAATCTAGGACTACCATGTTGGTCAAGCTACTTAAATCAACCACCCGTCGAGTCTCTCTACTTCAGTATACAGTTTCCTGGTATTTGTACATGAACTTGTGAGACACGTTATCAAGGTACAGTTCCTGAGGCACCACAAGTCAATGTGGGGATTTCCCCTGCAGGCTTAACTTACAGCAGAGATAGTACACGTCTCTATGATCCACACTAACATCTGACTCCATATCACCACCAACATCTGACTCCATATCACCACAAACACCTGTCTTCATATCACCAACACTAACTCCATATCGATAACATCTGCCTCCATATCAACACGAACATCTGACTCAATATCCCCACTAACATATGACTCCATATCCCCACTAACATCTGACTCCATATCCCCACTAACGTATGTTTGTCTGGTGGGTCCAGCTGTTCATCAAACGACCCTTTTCCGATTCAGACCTCAACAAAACCATTTCCGGGTGAACTTAGTCCCCACTAACATCGGTTTGCCTGGTAGGTCCAGCTGTTCAACATTCGACCCTTGTCCAATTCAGACGTCAACAAAGCCATATCCGGGAGAACTAAGTCACAAACAGATTAAATTCCACTCAGTTCATTGTCAACTACGTTCCCCTCGACCTGAGGAGCGCATCAGAATAGTTGAACAACAAAACACCGCCAGCTGTTCTCCAGTAGAACCACACAGGCCATGATGAGAGACCCGACCCTAGACCACTGGATCCTGGAGGGGGGGAACGGACCCTAGACCACTGGATCCTTGGGGCGACCCGACCCTGGACCACTAGATCCCGGGGATGGGGGGTACCTTGGACTTGGAGCAGGTGACGGACCGCAGGGCCCCAAAGAAGATGGGCAGCAGGGCCATGAACAGCAGGCTCCCGTACGCCAGCGCTGTTCCCTCCGGTGTCGCCACGAACTTCGCCGCCGTCGCATTCAGAACGTCGGTCCCGTTGAGCTCCGCGTCGGGCGAGAGCCCCGGTATCGGGACAGAGGCATCGGGGGGCGGCACAGACCCCTGGTCCACGTCAGCCATCTTCACAGGATTCAGTCGAGCGGCGCTACAGGAGACAGAGGCTGGTTCGTGTGCTGTCGTCCAGTAAGGCCACGTTTGCTAAAGCTGGAGGAGCCGAGCGACTTCCTCGTTGGTTCTCCGGTTTGTTCAGAGGAACTACGCGGAAGCACCGGCGACTCACTTCCGCCCCCTGGTGGCTGAGTCAAGAAGAGTTGAGATGGAGCTCATTGAGGCATTTAAACAATTGTATAAAATAATATAAATGAATTTCAAAACAACCACATACAATCACGGAAGACAGCGAGAACAATTTCAGAGACGATTATACATTTGAACTAGTTTATTATTAATTCTGCATTATACTAACTGTAGACTCAGGAGGAAAATAAACGTATGACTCTGTTGTATGAAGATAGGGTTGAGGTGTGATCACGAAACAAAAGTGTGTGTGTGTGTGTGTGTGTGTGTGTGTGTGTGTATTTTAACATGTCAATAATATTACTCATACTTTTTGAATGTGTTAAAATAATCTTTATTCTTTATTATTCAGGCATAGAAAGAATGACATTCAAAATATTTACATTGTCTGTGCAGTATGACATATAAATGATATTAAAAAAAGTACTTTAAATCATGGCAGACAACCAGAGCTTTCAAAACAATCAATTATCAATAATAATATTGCAAAAGCGTATAATAAAAATAATCAAGACAAAGATTATAAAACTGATTTATCGGTTTGGTTGTCATTGAACTTTCAGAACTTTACAGATAAGGGGGGATGAGACAAGAAGACCAAGAATATATTAATAAAGTTTTCATTATCATCTTCTCAGAAAAATATAACAGTGACATTACTGTTACATGCTGATTGGCTGTTTAAATCCTAGAAGAGAATAGATGTTGATGTTGATGCTCCAGAAGCAATCCAACGATCACAGAGCAGCCAGGCCAGACAAGAGGAAGGCAGAGAGGCTCAGCAGGATGAGGAGGGGTGTGGCCTGAGGTAGGTGGGTGGAGCTTTTAAGCTCCAGCTCTATGGGGAAGTGTTCGCTTATGTGCATGGCCTGCATGGATAAGGGGGAGCGAGGGAGGGGGAGGGGGGGGGGGAGGAGGAGGAGGAGGGAGACGAGAACAATGTAACAGATTGTAGAAGACATCAAGCGAGTGAGACGGGTTGGATATATTATTTGTATATATATATATATAATACACATCAACCCAGCTGTCAGTATCATGCCAATAAAGCCACTTGGCCCCTGTGAGAGTGAGTGAGGTTACCTACCTCCATCTTCTTGATCTGGTAGGTCTTAGCGTAGTTGAAGACCGAAGCAGTCCCCGGCTCCACCTGCTTCAGGAACGACTTACCATGCACCACAAACCTAACACACACACACACAAACAATGAAATGACAACAATAAACACTACCTTACTAACCTAGAGACACTAACCACCTGTACTATCGCCAAGTTATCTACAAACCTATCGTAGGCACAATCTGTGGTGTCAGTTGTTGTTGTGTCAACGTGGTCACCGATCAGCCAATAGAAACCCTTCTTTGTGAATAGGCGGATCTCTTTCTTCTTGGGCCGGGTCATGTGACTGCAGCCAGCGTTGAAGTTCCCCAGGAACATCACCGTCTAAAACACACACACACACACACACACACACACACACACACACACACACACACACACACACACACACACACACACACACACACACACACACACACACACACACACACACACACACACACACAGTCATTCAGGAAGTGGTCATGCAGAGAAGTGCATGCTGGGAGATGGTCTGCGAGCCCTCCCTCACCTCGGTTTTCCACCTCTTGCTGATGTCCGTGAAGACGTCGTAGAGCTGATCAATCTCCTGCACCGCCCGGCTCGGCAAGGTGTTCACCGCCACCAGCACAAAGTCCCCCACGCCTGGGGGTAAAGGGCCGTGCTATATTAGTGACCACCAGGGGGCAGCAGAGCCTCCAGACCACAGCAGAGCGCTGGGAGCCAGAGAACAGAGGTGTTGGATGGCAGGATGAGGTGAGCTAAAAGACTCAAAATACACCAGTTCAGAGTTCGACTAGACTCTGCATAGCCATTGAGTCCCCCCCTCCCACTATTATATGTTCTTCGTCCTGGCCCTTAATTTACACACTTACTGTATGTTGTATTTATTTTCAGTACTGAATTGTAAAGCATCTGGAGTCGCTAGCTATCACTGCTGTATACGAGGAATGGGTTAGCCTAGCGATTGTTACTACTTGCACTTGGTTCTATGAATATCTTCACTGTACCGACAGAGATATATTGTTTCACTTCTAGTGACAAATGTACTTACTGTAAGTCGCCTTGGATAAAAGCGTCTGCTAAAGGCCCTGAATGTAAATGTAAATGAGCTCACTTGTTTGGCTGCTCTTAAACCGAACCATAAACGGAGGCCGGGCGAAGCCCTTCCCCTCGTACTGGTGACGGTCGCGCACACTGACGATTTCCTTCCTGAGGGCAGGAGCTTACCGTCATTAAGGAATTAATGATATGCACAGTATCAGCCTTACTGTCAATCAAATGATTAGTGCATAGTCAAAGGTTATAATCATTAGTTAGTTAGTTGGTCTTACTAGTAAATTGTTTCATCTTGTAATGTTAGTATAAAAGTTAGGGTTAAAGTTAGAATAATAGTTATGGTTATAGTTAGTTTTCTTGGTTACTAATTTGTAGAGGTGCATGTCGTTGAGTTAGTATAATAGTTATGGTTATAGTTAGTATAATAGTTATAGTTAGTTAGTTAGTTGGTTAGTAGTTCACTAACTGTAGAGGAAGACGTATTGCTGCATTTCGTTGAGTTTGTATAATAGTTATGGTTATAGTTAGTATAATAGTTATAGTTGGTTAGTAGTTGACTAACCTGTAGAGGAAGACGTATTCCTGCATGTCATTTGGATTGGCTCCAAGGCTCCGGCTGGCTACCGTCTGGTACTGGTGGTCGTAACTATACCAAAGGAAAACATCTTGATTAGATTTATACCCAGTACACTCAACTCATAGCAGAGGGTTGTGTCCGAGGAGAGAGGAGAAAGGTGACCTGTGTTTCACAGAGGAGAGAGGTACAGATGACCGGTGTGTCAGAAGAGATAGGTACAGTTGGCCTGTGTGTCAGAAGAGAGGATACAGATGACCATTATCCGCTCATTCACTCATGATCAAGATAATGATGAACGACGCCCAGTCATTATTAGCCAGCGGGTAAAGTTTGGAAAGAAGAGGTTGAACTGGGAGGCTCCCAGTAGCCAGGACAGCCACTACCAACACACCTCAATGATGCAAGGCGATGTCACTTCCTGTCAAGCACCAGAAAGTGACAGACATTTTCATGGTGAGGCTTGGTGTTACTGTTGCAGTATTTCAAACCACCCAAAGACAGCCTGAAACTAACCAATTAAGGGACAGTTGTGGGTAAGAAGCAAGCAGCTCATTGGGCGTCTCTCGAGATGCTCATTGAATTGTCCACAGCCAAGTTATGATTGGGGTTAGGGAGTAATTGTGGATAGGGGAGGATTCGGGATAGGGAGTGATTGGGGTTAGGGGGTGATCGGGGTTAAGGGGTGGGGTGCCTACCTGTCATTGTCCCTGTAGGGAGAAGGCACAGTGTTAAAACCATAGTGACACCCGTCGTCGTGGAAACACCGCTGAGGCCTTATACATATGTTCTACTGCCGGTAGCTCAGTATAGAGGAAGGCACCGACGCTGCATGGTTTGGGCTTCTACTCCCTGTGTAGCCCAGTAGCTAGAGCAAGGCGCTAACACCGCGGGGTTTGGGGTTCAACTCCCTGTGTAGCCCAGTAGGAAGAGCAAGGCACCACTGCTGCAGGGTTGGGGGTTCTACTCCCTCGGTAGAGTACCTGTTCAGCTTGGTCACAAGGTGCTTCATGACGGAACCGTTTGGATCATTCACGCCCTGCAGCAGACAGACGTCACACCGCGACACCACCTGCAGACAGACAGGTGGAGAGACAGACAGGTATCACAACGAGACACCACCTGCAGACAGACAGGTGGAGAGACAGACAGGTATCACAACGAGACACCACCTGCAGACAGACAGGGGGAGAGACAGACAGGTATCACAACGAGACACCACCTGCAGACAGACAGGTAGAGATAAACAGAAAGAGAGACAGACAGAAAGAGAGACACACAGGTAGAGACAGATAAGTAGAGAAATAGGCAGGCAGAGACATAGACAGGTACAGAGATATAAAGTTAGGGAGGAAGACAGGCAGATACACAGAAAGATAAACAGAGATAGAGAGACAGCTGGACAACTCAACAAACAGCCCAACCATGTGTATGTGTATGCGTGTTTGTGTATGCGCGTGTCCTACCCGTTTCAGTGTATACATGACCCTCTTATTGGCTGCCTTGGTGCTATTCAGGCTCTGCAGTTTGAAGGAACAGATCTTGAACCCTGAACTCCGACCCCACCAGCCGAGGAGCAGGACGAGGAGCAGGGCACGCGGAAAGGAACAGCACCACCTCATGGTCTAACTGAGGGGGGGGATTAAACCTCATCGTGACGATGCATTCAATGATAGAACAAATACTGTTACACCAGGGGCAGGCCATGACCTGTCTCTGTACTGTCTGACCCCTACCTGCTCCTTAATGACCTGTCTCTGTACTGTCTAACCCCTACCTGCTCCTTAATGACCTGTCTCTGTACTCTCTATCCCCTACCTGCTCCTTAATGACCTGTCTCTGTACTGTCTAACCCCTACCTGCTCCTTAATGAGCTGTCTCTATACTGTCTAACCCCTACCAGCTCCTCAATTACTTTTCTCTGTACTGTCTATCCCGTTCCAGACAGAAATGGTTACGAGATAATAACTCAGGGATCACAGCGTGTTAGTGTCTTGCGATCGACATGTCTGCACCTTTCGCTAAATGCTATTCTTCTATGTCTTAATGTGGTAGTCCTTGGTTTACATACATGCTCTTTTAGCCAGACTTTGAGCTAGCTACCCTGCTATTTAGCTAGCCTGTCAGTAGCTACTCAGCCATCTAGCCAGTTAGCGTTAGTGTTGGTGCCCCTCCCAACCCTGAGGGAGTGAGACCGGTCTAGCGACACCAGGGCTCCAGCTAATCCGTCAGGGCTACAGCTAAACACTCAGGGATAAAGACAGTCAGTAAGACGGTACATGCCAATGCTCTGCCTTTATAAAGGAGCTCTTCTAAGCAGTGGCCTCTCAAAGCCCTCTACAACTGTAACCAATCCGCCCCTTCCTACACACCTCCACGCGGTCAGAGATGCAGGGACAGCCAGCTCATGGGGATTAGGTGTTCAGCTCAGTGGCACCTCCACATTTAACTAGGAGGAGCCGGGGATCGAACAAGCAACCTACCGCTGTAGCTCGTGAGCCAGAGCCAGAGATCACTTCCTGTCTGTTGTGACAGTTAGACGGATCATTCCAAACGTACCCGTAAGCAGGGCCACTCTCCCCCCGGGAGAGCAGAGACACACCCACTTAGAGACCGACTTTAACCACAACCATGGGATTCACCCCAGAACACCATGGGATTCACCCCAGATCACCATGGAATTCATCCCAGAACACCATGGAAATCAACCCAGAACAACCATGTGATTCACCCCAGAACACCATGTGATTCACTTGATTCCAAAAAAAAATATTGCGGAACTAAACATTACAACTAACATATATTGTCATAGTCTTCTGTCTTGTACCCCAGACTGCGCTCTCTCTCTCTCACACTCACACACACACACACACACACACACACACACACACACACACACACACACACACACACACACACACACACACAAATGACAACACTAAACACTACCCTACTAACCGAGAGGCACTAACCACCTGTACGCACCGAGGGACAATAACCACCTGTACTAACCTAGAGACACCAACCACCTGTACTAACCTAGAGACGCTAAGCACCTGTACTAACCTAGAGACACTAACCACCTGTACACAGTAACACCTAGCAAGTGCCTCCTCGCTTGATGTTTGTTTTCTTACCTTCTCAAATCAGGTCGTGGCTACTGTACTGTGCGTCTCACTGCTTCTCAGTAGTCTGCCAAGTGTTTCAGGGTGTAGGCCTGTGGGGTCAAATTACAGCCTACTACTCTTCCGGTTTAAGCGCTGCCCCCTTCCTAACGATCCCTAGGTGGTGAGACCGGTTAGGGATCGTTAGGAAGGGGGCGGCGCTCAATATTATCCGTCTGCGGCCTGCAAGACGGAGGCGTGACTTGTAATAGTAGTAAATTGTAGTAGGAGGCGTGTCTTGTACTTTTCTAAATCGCGGAAGTGATCTGTATGTAGCCATAATATGTCCATGCATGTAGCAGTGGTGCGCGGGTACATAAATGACCGCAACTCGGACCTCAAATATTAGGCCTTATATACAAATAATGCACCCGACCCGCTCATTTAAAAATATGCTCTTGATTAGCTTAATCATAGCCTTACTGGCTTACGTGAAACTGACATCCCTGAGTCATATGCATTTAAGAAAATAATTTACAGATTTAAAAAGATCTCGCGTGGACCGCTATTTAGAAAAGTACAAGACACGCCTCCTCCTACTACAAGTTACGCCTACTAAAAGTTACGCCTCGGTCTTGCAGACAGACCCTACTCCCACGCCCACTCCATAGGAGCAGAGCTTGTTATTGGTTGAGCCGTTGGTGTCTCGCTGGAAATAGAAGATTAAGAGGTTCATGAAGTGATATGTGTGTCTAGCCATGTCATTCATGTTCAATCACCTTAAAGGCTGAAATTCTTGTGCGAAGTTCTCGTGTGTTTAAAGGCCCAAGATTTTCTTGGGTACTCCCATATTTCTTCAACCATTGATAATCTCAGGGAAATCCATACTTTCAGGATAGAAACGTCCCGGGCAATAGGGGTTTGGGGTTAGATAGAAAGATAAAGAAAAAAAAAAAGAAAGAAAGAAAGAAAGAAAGAAAGAAAGAAAGAAAGAAAGAAAGAAAGAAAGAAAGAAGAAAGAAAGAAAGAAAGAAAGAAAGAAAGAAAGAAGAAAGAAAGAAAGAAAGAAAGAAAGAAAGAAAGAAAGAAAGAAAGAAAGAAAGAAAGAAAGAAAGAAAGAAAGAAAGAAAGAAAGAAAGAAAGAAGAAAGAAAGAAAGAAAGAAAGAAAGAAAGAAAGAAAGAAGAAAGAAAGAAAGAAAGAAAGAAAGAAAGAAAGAAAGAAAGAAAGAAAGAAAGAAAGAAAGAAAGAAAGAAAGAAAGAAAGAAAGAAAGAAAGAAAGAAAGAAAGAAAGAAAGAAAGAAATACAGCGATAAAGACAGACAGAAAGAGAATTCCACGTCTTACAAACTGTTTATTCTCATTGTCATGAAGTGAAGGACCGCTCCCTCCCGCATACGTGGACGAGCGTTTACATCGTGGTCGCGCCTCACGGCAAGGGAGGACAGCGTGTCCGCGCACCGAAGGACCGCGCCGTCGGCCGTCAGCTGTTTGCAGGACTTTACTGTTGTAGCTTCCGACCATGGAGTCTAGCAGCCTTTCTCCCCCGGATGGACTGAGACCGGTTGACTGACCGAGTCCGGTGAGTCATGTGTTAGTGAATAACCAGTTAGTTACAGTCTTTCGTAAACCGTTCGCTTTAACAAAACGTCCGCCGCCAAAGTTGTTAGCTTCTAAGCAAACAGCAGCTCCCCATTTGTGACGTCGGAAAGTTTCAATGAGAAAGTAGCGCAGCGACGCCACGATACAAAGTGTTGAAATATAGCAAGTATTATGTCCTACGGGTCTACAGGGTCCTCCTTCTGGAGTCTACTACTGTCCCCTAACCACTACTGCGAGACCACCAGAGCTGAATAGGTCAACGCGGCCAGAGGAGCACCACCGCGGTCCTCCTCATATCTGGGACAGCAGAACCAGTCGAACTATTAGTAGATTAGTGGTAGTAGTAGTAGTATGAGTATTATCAGCTGAACTTCCACTATTTCACGCCTTTGGGTGTTGAATTCAACTGTAACCTGACCTTTCAATTCTCTATGTTAGTCTGGGTCACCACAGTGGTCTATGTTAGTCTCTATGTTAGTCTATGTTAGTCTCTATGTTAGTCTGGTTCACCGCAGTGAACCCAGTCAGTTCGGTCCTCCTCACGCTGACTGTTAGAGATGGTTTTGCTCCTCAATGTTTCCTGCCTGAGGCCCACTCTGGATTATTTATGTAGAGTTTCCATGGTCGTAACTAGAGTCCCGGAAAAAAAAACACACATGCACATACCAATACACACACACACCACCACGCACGTACGCACATGCTTACCAACACACACTCACACACATGCACGCGCATACCAAAACGCACACCACCACGCACGCACAAGCAATTACAATTAGGGCATTTAGCAGACGCTTTTATCCAAAGCGCTTACATCGGTTAATACACACATTGATACACCGACGGCAGAGTCGACCATGCAAGGCGACAGCCAGCTCGTCAGGAGCAGTTAGGGTTAAGTGTCTTGCTCAGGGACACATCAACACTCAGCTAGGAGGAGCTGGGGATTGAACTAGCAACCTTTAACAAGTGCTTTAACAAGCACAATAACACACAGGCACACCAACGTGCACACCAACACACACACACACCGATATGCACACGCAGACACACACACACACACACACCAACAAGCACACACGCACCCACACCAGCACGCACACACACCAACACACACACATGCACGCATCAACCCACACACACCGATATACACACGCACGGACAAACACACACACCAACAAGCACACACACACACGCACCAACACACACATGCACGCATCAACCCACACACACGATATGCACACGCACTGACACACCTCGCACACACACACACGGAGCCACACCAACATGCACACACACCAACACACACACATGCGCACACACATTCATCCACTGAAACAATCTCCTATTCATATTTCACGTCAGCCCCTGCTTTAGGAGTTTAGTTTTGATCAAACCACTTTAATACAAATAATAACAAATATCCTGGCTTAGAGGGTCATGAACCCAAACTTCCTAGCCAGTTTGTGAACGTTCTGCGCTGCTTCGAACTCAAGTCTTGTTTTTTCCCTTTATTAATAATTCTCATAGTGTTTGAATTCGAGCTTATACGGAGAGCTCCCCGACACTTTAGATAATAAACACACCAAAAAGCTGGACCTTGAGAGTAAATATTAGCCTGATATTTCCCTCCTGTCTCGAGTTTAGACTGCCCAGTCATCTCTATTATCTGCGGTGGGAAGTCTTCTGCATTGTGCAACGTGGAAGATATTAGAAGGGGACTGAGGGTGTGTTCATCTAACGGTCGGTTTACATGCTGAGTCACACACTGCCGCTCACAGCGATCCCTCCCTCAGTGTCCCCCTGGGGCGTGGCCTAGTGTGATTACAAGCTCACCTGGTCAGGAACAAGCTCACCTGGTTGCTCATGACCTCACCTGGTCACTGATCCCTAACGACCTCAACCAGTCGCTAAAGCTGCTTTATAATAATGTAGATAATGTCATGTATAATTATACTCAATCCTGTATATTAAACCCCTATATAGTAATTATATTAAACCCGTCTATTCAACCCTGTATAATAAACCCTTTTTAGTTGACTTAACCCTGTAAAGTAATTGTATTAAACCTGTCTTTAAACCCTGTTCACTGGTGTGCCCCTAGCGCCCCCCGGTGTTGAGGAGGCTGATGGCGTCCCGCCTGCTGGAGCGTTTGAAGCGCTCGCTCTTCAAGGAGGGCGAGGGGGCGGAGCCTCAGCCACCAGGAAGTGAACAGGAAGCGGATGGGAGGGAGGAGGAGCGATGGGAGGCGGAGCTGGCCGAGGAGGAGGAGTGTGTGTCCGAGCGGCTTGGCGGCATGCTTTGCTTCGACGGAGCAGGAGCGGGAGGAGGAGGAGGAGAGGAGGGAGGAGAGGAGGAGGGCTCAGGGATGGACAGCGACTCAGACTTCCTGAGCGAGTCCATGGAGGAGGGGCTTAGCAGCACAGGTGAGGAGACACCTGTCTGTTAGGGCTGCTCGATTATGGGAAAAATCATAATCACGATTATTTTGTTCAACATTGAAATCACGATTGATCAATATTATTTTGAAGTTTGATAACATGTTGAATTTATTCAGCATGTCTCTCCCAAAGAAACATTGTAGCTGAGAACTTTTCGCCTTTTCGCCTTAAATTTCGCCTTAAATTTCGCCTTAAAAAATTGTCTGTCTGTCTGTCTGTCTGCCCGTCTGTCTGTCTGCCCGTCTGTCTGTCTGTCTGCCCGTCTGTCCGTCTGTCTTCCCATCTGTCTCCCCTGACTCTGCCGCCCTCCACTCAGAGACCAGTCCGGTGGGCGGGGCTCAGTTAGGCCCCTCCCCCGCAGCGCGCCTGCTGCAGGAGGGCTGGCGGGGGCTCCGGGGGGGCGTGGCCCCGGCCCCCCCCAGCAGGGGGCGGGGGGCGGACCAGCTGCTGTTCGAGGCCACGGACGCCAGCGTGGTGGTGGAGGGCTCCGCCAAATACGTGGTGAGGGGAGGAGATGTCCCAACACGTGTGTGTGTGTGTGTGTGTGTGTGTGTGTGTGTGTGTGTGTGTGTGTGTGTGTGTGTGTGTGTGTGTGTGTGTGTGTGTGTGTGTGTGTGTGTGTGTGTGTGTGTGTGTGTGTGTGTGTAAATGCATTTATGTGTGTGTGTGTGTGTATGTATTAATGTGTGTGTGTATGTAGCTCTACACCATCCACGTGGTGCAGGCGGGTGGCAGTGACAAGACCCCGGCCGTCATCACCAGGCGATACTCGGACTTCCAGCGGCTCCACGCCACCCTGCGCCGTAACCATGGAGACCAGATGCACGGAGTCTGCTTCCCACGTGAGGAGGGGGGGAGAGAGAGAGAGAGAGAGAGAGAGAGAGAGAGAGAGAGAGAGAGAGAGAGAGAGAGAGAGAGAGAGAGAGAGAGAGAGAGAGAGAGAGAGAGAGAGACTCTCAATACATTCTCAATACATTCTCTGACATCATGCCGTGACGTCCATCATGTGTTCTCTGGTTGCCATGACTCTGACGGTGGTTGCTAGGTAAGAAGCTGCGCAGTAACTACACGGCGCAGACCATCGCGCGCCGGAGCCGGGCCTTCGAGCAGTACCTGTCCCACCTGTGCTCCGGGGCGGTGCTGAGGGGGGCGTCCTGCGTCAGGCTCTTCTTCTACCTGCCGGACCTGCTGACCGGACAGCTGCTCATCAGGTACACTGAGTCCTGGTCCTGGTCCTGGTCCTGGTCCTGGTCCTCTCATCAGGTGTTAACCAGTAGTCATGTTGCTGTACACCAGCCTTCACTAGCACCACCCTTCATTAAAACCAGCCTCCATTAACACCACCCCTCACTAACATCACCCTTATTTAACACCACCCTTCACTTACACCACCCTTCACTAACACTTCACTAAATCACCTTTGACTAACACCACCATTCCTTAACACCACCCTCCACTAACACCACCATACCTTAACACCACCCTCCACTAACACCACCCTTCACTAACACTTCACTAACACCACCCTCCACTAACACCACCCTCGTGCTGTGGTCCTGCAGGGTGGGGCGGTACCAGGAGGCTCTGGGTCCGCTGCTCAACGCTAAGAGACTGCAGACCAAACTGGGCCACCCTCAGGCCCCGCCCACCACGTCGGCCACGCCCACACCATTGGCCCCGCCCACCCCATCGTCCACGCCGACTGCATTGGCCCCATCCCCCGCCTCCCCCCATTGGCTGTTCACGCTCGTGGCACTGGCCAGCTGTTTCCAGGAAGTGGACCAGCTGGAAGAAGCTCAGGAACACTGTGACGAGGCCCTCCGCCTCCTAGCCCCACCCCCACACACCGACAACACCTTTGAGGACAGGCCACACCCCCAGGAGGATGAGCCACACCCCCTTGGTGATGGGCCATACACTGCACTACCGATAGAACTCCCCCAAACTATGGACAACCTCAGCCCAACCAATGAAAACCCTCCTCTGCTCCTGCCTAAGCCCCACCCACTCCTGCTTCAGTTGCTAAGGGCCATCGTTCGGTTGTCATGGCAAACAGGAAGAGACAAGCGGCAGTGGGAGGGGCTTCTGCAGCAGCTTGAGGAGCAGTGGGTGGAGCCTGACAACCAGCCAACCATCAAGGAAGTTCCTGGTGAAACAAGACCTGAGAGAGACGGAGACGGAGGGGTAGCGCACACACACACATACGCACGCACGTGCACACACACAAGAAAACACACGCACACAAAGACGCGCGCATACACGTAGACACTTTATTGAGGCACCTTAGTGTTGCACCAGTAGTAGAAATATCTACCAAGTATATTGTAGCACCTAGTGGCTAGCATTAATAAAGGGATTAGCGAGCTACTTTTAGCCTTAGAGGTGAGAGTGCAGGATTAACTAGCATCTAGCGATGAGATCCGCCCTCCCCTTCCTAACTAGGGAGGCCTATACTGGCCTATCGGGGGCCAGCAGGTAACTTCCACAATGATGTCATCGTATACGACCGCATCGTGTAGCCAAGTTTCATGTAACAAGGTGCCTTGAAAGATTTTAAATGGTATCATACAGTGAACTAAATATACTGCACCTTTAATGAATATAATTAGCTATCTAGCATTAGCATAAACAACGGCATTTAGCTGGCCGCCTATATAGCATGAATATGGCGATTAGCTGACTTGATTTAGCATTAATAAAGGCATTCAAAATGCTACCTTGAGCATTAATAAAGGCATATAGCTAACTATCTTAGGCATTAATAAAGATATGTAGCTAGCTAGTTTTAGCATTGAAAAAGGGTATTTTAAGCAGGTCAGTACTAAGAACAGATGACGTTTGTTTTGGACAAAACCACTCATTAGGAAGCACATTTTGGAATGTGTGCTCAGTGTCAGAGGGGGTGAGTTGAAGAAGAATCATGGCTGATTTATGTCTGGAAAGAGACAATGTCCGCCATTACTTGCGGTCTTTGCAGGGAAGACTGCAGGTAAAGTAGCGGACAGAACATAGGCCTCTCAACGTTTAGGCCTCTCAAAAACACGTTTTACACATGTTGGACTTCCTGAAGGCACAAAGACATTACATAAAGCTGTGTTGGATAACGTCTTAACTCTGATGTAAACACACCAAGCACACCACAGTCTGCTGCTAGCGTACAATATTATCCTCTTTATAGACATGTAAAGGAACGCTATTATAGTCATCATGTAACCTATAATACTGTGCAGCAGGACCTTTCTGAGTTATCTCTGTCGCTTTCCCTACAATATTTACACTTTTTACAGTGCCACGTTTTTTAATATCTCTAGGCTTCGTCCACATCCTTTTACATTGATCTTACATGTTTCAACGAGGAAGGAATATGTGGAATGGAACTTTAAGGCTCCTTTTAAACGTATCGATATAATGGTGCATGATTCATATCTGACCACTAGGGGGCAGAGGGTCCCCATCTGGCCAGACGGAGGCCTTAGTAGCCCAAAAAGCATTTTCAACAGCACTTAAAGGACCCTAGCCGTTTGGAATCTCTCACCTTTGTGTGTGAGAAGTTCTGGAAACTATTCAACGAGATTAAATAAATCCTAGTTTAGGATTTATTTAATCCTGAACTAGGATTAAATAAATCCCAGTTTATTTAATTAAGATAGGATTTTAGACATCAAGAAATGTATTATTTGATAAAGGCAATAGAAGTCATTTGGGTGTTTAATTAAGGGACATAGGACCTTTCTGTTGTTCACCTGTGGGGAGTCCCAGCCGTGGGGTGAAGGTGGAAGAGCTGCTCTGTTAATGGGTTCTGTGGAGGAGGGTCCAGGGAACTTGTTTTTTCTACAGTTGTGTTTTATAGAATAAAGGTCTTGTCTCGGCAGAGCGTGTTGCGTGATTCTTCCAGGCTGAACCTGGACCTGCAGAGGTCACCAGCAGGGGGCAGATGGAGGCGTGCTCTGATTGGTGCAGCCTTCAGCGTTCTCAACACGGCCGAGTAAGAGGGAAGGACAGGACCCCACCCTGACCCCACCCTGACACCAACCTTCACCTGGGCTCAGCGCTCATGGCCTCCAAAAGAAACAGAATCGATGCTAAAGTGAGCACAATTTGCTCAACAAGTCAGGTTCTGCCGCTTGCTACTGCTCACTCCTGCACCATGCATATATCTGTTTAATAACTTTATATATTATATTTACATGCTGCCACTGTCCTATTATTGCTGTCGTTTGTAATTGAATCCTCCACAGAGCGGTGTGGGCTGTGTGTCCTAGTGCTGGAATGTGATTCTGGTTATTGACCACTAGAGGGAGCCGCGTGACGTGCTTATGTTCCAGTAGTCCCATGGAATAATTCCGGATTGTGTTGAATTCATTGGTTACAAACACACCCAGTGTCCCTGGATCCACTGCTTCACAGCAGATCATCCGTCATCTCCGTGACAACCCTGACGTCCCCATTGCCCCCTCGCATCACCATAGCAACCATTACTTTGGCATGCATACACAGTTACCTAGCAACTGTCATCTGTCATCAGTGACATCATCAGTGTGCTGCTTTCTACAAGGTCTTGAATTCAACCTCGAGAGCAGATTCCAACTGGTGGTTCAGGACCCCAGAGCACTATTGGAGACTGCTATGGGCCCCACTATGGGGACCACTATGGGACCCCACTATGGGGACCACTATGGGACCCCACTATGGGGACCACTATGGGGGACCACTATGGTCTAATAAAGTGAGATATGTGATGATGCAGATTGGATGAAGAAAAGCCTGCCATGAGGCCACGATACTATTGGTTTTCAGACGTAGACAGACCACGGTATTGGTTTTCAGACGTAGACAGACCACGGTATTGGTTCTCAGACGTAGACAGACAATGGTCCCGTCCACAGGCTATGGTCAGTCCAAAGTAAGAGAGATCTTTTTATATCCACAAGTTTGTTAAGAAATACAAACAAAACATAATATGCCGAAAAAGCATAAATATGGAGGAGATACATCCCGTCCTTGAACCTTCTTGCCTCATGTGGTGCTTGTTTACAGTCTGATGAGAAATCCATCGGTGTTTCCGACTTGAACCTTCTCCCGTGTGTGCTTCCCAGCCGGACTCAGAGAACAAGTTCTTACCGCTTCAAATGACTTTACGTATACGATTTACTTTGCTTCAACTTTTTTGGAAATGTTGCTCTTGAAGTTTACTTGCAAGTTAAAGGCTCTTTAATAGAAAAGTTCACTCAAGAGTTAGTTTGATCACTACATTACATACTGGCTCAGCTGGGTTCATCTGGGTACACTGTTTTGCATTCACAGCTGGTAGCTAAGGTGAACATGCTAAATGCTAGCTGATATAAAGTGCTAGCTTTGTGTCACTCAGGGCTCTAGTGAGATGATTGTAGTTTTGTTCCCCCCAAAAACAGATTGTACATCAACACTTTACCAGGTTAACACAGAAGAACAGTGCACAAACAAGTTGTTCACACACACACACACACACACACACACACACACACACACACACACACACACACACACACACACACACACGTGGTTTATCAAATATAGTACTTTACCAATATATCCACAGAGGTCAACTCTTTTCTCTTTTCAAAACACAGGCCATAAAAATAAACTTTCTTTGTTGCAGATCCCGGATCCTAAGCTTCTGCCCTTCCTTTCAAAATATCTTTGTATGACTCTTTCCTGCATCAAGGGTCATCTCCCATTTACACATAATGCTTACATTTTTCCTCAGGAACTTCTGCCTCGACCACTGTTATGGATCTGTGACTGATCTGTGATGGATCTGTTATGGTTCAGTTATGGATCTGTTATGGATTTGTTATTGATCTGGTATTGATCAGCTCCCTGCTGAGCCCAGACCACAGGTTCATCCTGTTCACTAAGCTGGTTGTATCTCGGCGGCACCAATCACAGTCTAACCTAGGTGGTCTCTAGACAGCACTAACAGATAACAGATTGCAGGGCGTTAGCCCGTAGACACTGATTACAGGGTGCAGATGAAATCCTGTCAGACGGTTGTAGCAGGTAACAGAATGAGACAGTAGTAACGGATATAAATAGGAGCAGTGAGACAGTAGTAACAGATAGTTAGGATCTGTAAGACAACAGTAACAGATAGCAGAGTTAGGATCTGTCAGACCATAGTAACAGATAGCAGAGTTAGGATCTGTCAGACCGTATTAACGGATAGCAGAGTTAGGATCTGTCAGACCATAGTAACAGAAAGCAGAGTTTGGATCGGTCAGACCCTAGTAACAGATAGCAGAGTGAGGATCGGTCAGACCGTAGTAACAGATAGCAGAGTGAGGATCTGTCAGACCGTAGTAACAGATAGAGTGGGGATCGGTCAGACCGTAGTAACAGATAGAGTGGGGATCGGTCAGACCGTAGAAACAGATAGAGTGGGGATCGGTCAGACCGTAGTAACAGATAGCAGAGTGGGGATCGGTCAGACCGTAGAAACAGATAGAGTGGGGATCTGTCAGACCGTAGTAACAGATAGCAGAGTGAGGATCTGTCAGACCGTAGTAACAGATAGAGTGGGGATCGGTCAGACCGTAGTAACAGATAGCAGAGTGAGGATCGGTCAGACCGTAGTAACAGATAGCAGAGGGCTGCGACAGAGCTGGCTGTCAGTGTCCACGCGGGTCCCGTGTGACAGCAGCTCCTCCACCGTGGTCCAGTCGTCGAGCAGCTTGCTGTGGCGCAGGCGGTTCTGCTTCATGTGGCTGAGCTCCAGCACCGTCTGGGAGGAGGTCGACCCCTGACCCCCGGCCGCCAGCTCCTCCGCCCCGCCCCCCCGCCGCTCGCGGTGTTGCCGTGACAACGCCGCGTGGCGCCGCCGCTCGGTGCGGCTCCAGTAGCGCCCCGCCCAGTGCCGCTCCTCCTCCCAGCCCGCGCCTCCCGCCCCGCCCTCTCCCCGTGCCTCCTCGTCCGTGGTGACCTCACTGCGCTCCCTGGCCAATCGGGACGCCCGGGCCCGCAGCAGCTGGTTCCTCACCGCCTTCTGATTGGACAGTCTGCAGCGGGGGGAGGAGGGGGAGTGGGGGGAGTGGGGGGAGTGAGGGGAGTGGGGGGAGTGAGGGGAGAGGGGGGCCACCGCCAGCGTGCTGTAGAGGGGGCCATAGTGGCTCCTTGGGGTGCTGGTTCGATTCCCCAGAGTCTGAACACTGCGGCCGTTGGAGGCGCGACTGGAGGCGGAGCCGGGGCTCTTGGAGAGGGAGTCCTCCTCCTCCCGGCTCCTCCAGCGCACCTCCCACTCCTCCGCACTCCTGCCCCCGGGGGGGTCGTGGAGCTGGAGGGAGTTGAGCTGGAGGCGTGGGGGGGGAGTGGGGCGGTCGGGACCAGGGACGCTGGCCGTGCTACGGGGCTCCGGGGAAGGGCTGGGGGCTCCTGGGGGTCCGGTCTGGTTCATGTTAGGGTGGCTGGCTCTGCGAGGGCGTTGCCTGTCACTCAGGTCCGTCAGGGTCTGGCTCCGCCCAGGTGTGTCTATGGTCCCGCCCCTCCGATGATGATGCTGCTGCTCCAGCCACAGCACCCTCCGTTGGCAGGGCTCGGTGCGGCAGCCTGGGGGACATACAGCTGTCAGGAGAGGGCGCTAGCACAGAGCTAGCCAACACTGGAGCACAGAGCTACCCAACAATACCTGAGAGCTAGCCAACACTCTAGCGCAGATTTAGCTAACACTCTAGCACAGAGCTAGCCAACACTCTAGCACAGATTTAGCTAACACTCTAGCACAGAGCTAGCCAACACTCTTGCACAGAGCTAGCCAACACTCTAGCACAGAGCTAGCCAACACTATAGCGCAGAGCTTGCTAACACTTTAGCAAAGAGCTAGCTAACACTCTAGCACATAGCTAGCTTACACTAGCACAGAGCTCAGCAAGGGGGAAGGTCACAGACATACATCTGAGCGGTTGAATTAGACCAGGAGCGTTAAATGATTAGGATAGAGCTACTCCCAAAAACTATGTTTTAAGATATATTAAGAAATATTAAGACAATAAAAGGTACATTCGTTAGTTCTCACCAAGTGCGAGGGTGGATGGGGGGTGGTGCCGGGGCAGGGTGGGGCTCTTCTCCGCCCGGTGGAACTGCACCGTGGTGGTCACACTGTTCCCCACGGTGCAGCCGGACGCCTGGTTCACCTGCGTGGTCTCGGGGATGGACTCCAGGTCCCAGCGTCCTCTCTGCTCCCGGGGGGAGGGGCCCGGGCGGTGGGGGGGGGCGTGTCTGTGGGCTCCGTGGCTCCCGTGCATCTTGTGGAACCGACGGAACTCCCCAGTGCTTACGCTGTGGAACCCGGAGTCGCTGGGCTCCGAGGAGAGGAGGGACTCTGAGGAGGGGGAGGAGCCCGGGGAAGAGGGGGTGTGGCCGGGCAGCGAGGACACGGCGTCGGTCTCCACCTCTGACAGCAGCAGTTGGTGATGGAGGTGGGGGCTGTCCGGCCCGCAGCCCAGCCCGCTGTCCAGCTCGCTGAGCGGCAGGTAGCCCAGAGAACGGTCTGCCCTCCAGGGGGCGCTGAAGTCAGCCTGGAGACCAGGGGAGGTCATTACACCCTCTATGGAGGGATGAGAGCTCTATTCTAAATGAAGGATGAGAGCTCTGTTCTCTATGAAGGGATGAAAGCTCTGTTCTATATGAGGGATGAGCTCTATTCTCTATGAGGGGATGAGACGAGAGCTCTGTTCTCTATGAACGGATGAGAGCTCTGTCCTCTATGAAGGGATGAGAGCTCTGTCCTCTATGAAGGGATGAGAGCTCTGTTCTCTATGAAGGGATGAGAGCTCTGTCCTCTATGAAGGGATGAGAGCTCTGTCCTCTATGAAGAGATGAGAGCTCTGTCCTCTATGAAGGGATGAGAGCTCTGTCCTCTATGAAGGGATGAGAGCTCTGTCCTCTATGAAGGGATGAGAGCTCTGTCCTCTATGAAGGATGAGAGCTATATTCTATGAAGGTGATTTGAGATGAGGTTCTCTACCTGTCTGTGAAAGTGGTTTGGTCCCGCCTTCTCTGTGTTGTAGCAGCCAATCAGACAATTCTCTGAGTTTGGTTGGTAAGGTGAGCCATGAGCCTGAGACAAGACAGAAATTCACATCAGGTCCCAGCACTTGGACCACACCAGGTCAGTTAGCGTCAGTGAACAGGGATATGCAGAAAGACAAACAGACAGACAGACATAAAGAGACAGACATGCAGACGGGCAGAGAGTCAAAGTGGACGACAGACAGAAAGGCAGAAAGACACGCCCATAGACAGACAGACAGACAGGGTGGAAGGCAGACAGGTGATACCTGGTAGTCCAGTCTGTCCAGGTGGTCAAGGCTGTAGGAGACGGTAGGCATGTAGCTATGGGCCGAGGGCTGGTCCCCTGACATGCTGGGCCGGTAGTCATTGGCTTGGTAGAGTTCAGGGGTCATCATCATGTGATCAGAGTACATGTCAGGTGATCGGTTCATCTGACCGTAGTATTGCCTATGGAGAGGGAAGTTTGATATTTCACAGGGAGAAAACCTCATGTGATTTTGAGGGACTAGAAGTGTTGAAGAATCAAGTATCTCCCAATACTCTCAGGTTGTGATCATAATGGGATGAAGACTATGCTGGGAACCAAACTGGGACCATGAAGAGGAACTTTCCATGGTACCGTTACATGTTGGACAGCAGAGCTCCTTAAGGTAGGAGAACAGTTCCTTAAACCATTAACTCTAAACACCGGTAACCGGTTAAGAGACTAGTGACACGAGAAAGTCCTTGGAGTGTAAGATGTTCTTCAAGTGCTGGTCTCACCCACACTGTTTCCTGAAACTCCTATAAGACCCAACTACTCCTGCTCCTGCTACTTCCTCTACCTCCTACTGCTTCACCAGCCTTCACCTCCTTCTTCTTCCTATTTGTTTCGGCGGCCAGCACTGATCAATGCAGCATTTCCTGTAGGCAACCGGAAGACTAAGATATCCTGTCTGGACACTGAATTTCTTAGACAATGTGTCCGTAAAGGTTTCAAATCAACACTGTGTATGCTGGCCATGGTAGGAATACGCTTATCAAGAATTCCATCTGAAAGCTTCATGTTGCCTTCTTGATGAGTTTCTCTTTCGTAGGGAAACCTCTAACCAAACATCTCCTGCCTCTTTCTTTTCCCTTCTTTATGGGCCATTAGTCTGACCTGTAGGTCTCTCTGTGACCTACCCATTGGTGTTGGTCTCTCTCTCTACTGACCTACCCATGGCTGTAGGTCTCTCTGTGACCTGCCCATGGGTGTTGGTCTCTCTCGCTGCTGACCTACCCATGGCTGTAGGTCTCTCTGTGATCTACCCATGGCTGTAGGTCTCTCTCTCTACTGACCTACCCATGGCTGTAGGTCTCTCTGTGACCTACCCATGGGTGTTGGTCTCTCTCTCTACTGACCTACCGACGGCTGTAGGTCTCTCTGTGACCTACCCATTGCTGTAGGTCTCTCTGTGACCTACCCATGGCTGTAGGTCTCTCTGTGAACTACCCATGGCTGTAGGTCTCCCTGTGACCTATCCATGGCTGTAGGTCTCTCTGTGACTTACCCATGGGTGTTGGTCTCTCTCTCTACTGACCTACCGACGGCTGTAGGTCTCTCTGTGAACTACCCATTTCTGTAGGTCTCTCTGTGACCTACCCATGGCTGTAGGTCTCTCTGTGACGTACCCATGGCTGTAGGTCTCCCTGTGACCTACCCATGGTTGTTGGTCTCTCTCTGACCTACCCATGGCTGTAGGTCTCTCTGTGACCTACCCATGGGTGTTGGTCTCTCTCTCTACTGACCTACCGATGGCTGTAGGTCTCTCTCTGACCTACCCATGGCTGTAGGTCTCTCTGTGACCTACCCATGGGTGTTGGTCTCGCTCTCTACTGACCTACCAATGGCTGTAGGTCTCTCTGTGACCTACCCATTGCTGTACTCGTCCCTGTGGGCGTCGTCTCTGTTCACCAGCCCCATGGCTCTCAGGGCGTCCCATTGTCTCTCCGCCGTGTAGTCGGCGTGCCTCTTCCTGTGGCCATGCCCCCTCCTGTCATCCACCTGCACTGCGATTGGCTGACCGTACTCATCCACGAAGTGAAGCTCCTCCCTGTGCCGGTGATGTGTGGGGTCTTGACCTTTGGCCTGGAAATAGGGACCGTTAGGATCCTGATGTGCACAGACGCATAGAGGTCATAACCATGACGACTTGTCACCGAGCCAAACTCAGTCTTACAGAGCAGGTGAGGCGTGAGAGCAGGTGTTAGCATTAGCATGCAGTATGAAAGTAGATGTTAGCGGAAGCATTGGCATGGGCATGAGAGAAGGGGTTAGCTGTAGTGTTAGCATGCAGTATGAATGTAGGTGTTACCGTTAGCATGATGCATGAGAGGCATGCAATATGATAGTAGCTGATAGCATTAGCATTAGCATGCTGTGTTTGAGTGTGTTTGTGTTTACATGCTGTTCGAGAAGGAGATGTTAGCATTAGCATGCTTTATGATTGTAGCTGATAGCCTTAGCATAGCATGCTGTATATAGGTCAGCCTGTAAACTCTGCGCTATACTTTTACCCCCTGACTGCCTGGCCAGGGGCACACACACACACACACACGCAGACACCCATACACACATACTGACACACATACACACACACACGCACGCACACAGACATACACAGACACACGCACTCACGCACGCACCCATGCACACATACACACAGACAGACAGACACATACACAAACAAACATACATTTACACACGCACGCACACACACACACACACACACACACACACACACACACACACACACACACACACACACACACACACACACACACACACACACACAAATACACATATACATACATACATGCCTGCATCCCTGCATGCATGAATGTATGTGTATGTATGTTTGTGTATGTCTGTATGCATGCAGGCAGAACAGTACAGAGATGTGCGGCCCCATTTTGACGTAACGCAGTTAGACAGATCTTCCTAGACGTCGCTCACTCTCTCTTTATCGCTGTCGCTCTTCCCCTCTCCTCTCTCTCCCCTTCACTGTCTCTCTCTCTTTCTCTTAGGGGCAATATCTCTCTTCCTCTCTCCTCTCTCTCCCCTTCATTGTGTCTCTCTCTCTCTCTCTTCGGGGCACTATCTCTCTTCCCCTCTCCTCTCTCTCCCCTTCATTGTGTGTCTCTCTCTCTCTCTCTCTCTCTCTCTCTCTCTCTCTCTCTCTCTCTCTCTCTCTCTCTCTCTCTCTCTCTCTCTCTCTCTTCAGGGCACTATCCCTCTTCCTCTCTCCTCTCTCTCCCCTTTACTGTCTCTCACTCTCTTTATCGCTGTCCCTCTCCTTTCCTCTCCTCTCTCCCTTCACTGTCTCTTTCTCTCTCCTCAGAATACTATCTCTCTTCCTCTCTGCTCTCTCTCCCCTTCACTGTCTCTCTCTCTCTCCTCAGAGTACTATCTCTCTTCCTCTCTTCTCTGTCTCCCCTTCACTGCCTCTCTCTCTCTAGGGCACTGTCTCTCTTCCTCTCCATTCACTTCTCTCTCCCCTTCACTGTCTCTCTCTTTTCGGGGCACTGTCTCTCTTCCTCTCCATTCCCTTCTCTTCCCTTCTGTCTCCTCTGCTCCTCGTCTTCCTCGTAGAACGTACTGATGGGAGATCAAGTGGCCTCACACCTTGTTCTGTGTCTCAATACCAACGTGCTCTGGGAGTACTGGAATGCTCTTAGTACTGTGGTACTCTGGTAGTACTGTAGCACTATGGTAGTACTGTGAAATTCTGGTAGTACTTTGATACTATGGTACTCTGTCTGTACTGTGGTACTCTGTCTGTACTGTGGTACTGCTAGTACTTGGTCAGTATGAGTACGAGTTAGTCTGCTGGAGGTTGTCCCTGCAGACACACACACACACACACACACACACACACACACACACACACACACACACACACACACACACACATACATACATGCATACATACATACATACATACATACATACATACATACATACATACATACATACATACACATACACATTCATACACACACACACAAATACATACACACACACACACACACACACACATACATACACGTACACGTGCACACACACACACACACACACACATACATACATACATACATACATACATACATACATACATACATACATACATACATACATACATACACATACGTACACACACACACACAAATACGTACACACACACACACACACACACACACACACACACACACACACTCACACAGAGTGCTAATAGTTATAGCCTCCGGTCATCTGAGCCTTTCTACAGTTTCTGAGGGCTGCAGAATGTATCTAGGTTAGTGTGTGTGTGTGTGTGTGTGTGTGTGTGTGTGTGTGTGTGTGTGTGTGTGTGTGTGTGTGTGTGTGTGTGTGTGTGTGTGTGTGTGTGTGTGTGTTGGCTTGTTTGTATATATTTAAATGTGAGCGTGCGTGTTAGCAGGTCGAGAACATCACATCTTTGTTGCTGGTCCTCTCTCTCTCTCTCTCTCTCTCTCTCTCTCTCTCTCTCTCTCTCTCTCTCTCTCTCTCTCTCTCTCTCTCTCTCTCTCCTCTCTGTCTCTCTCTCTCTCTCTCTCTCTCTCTCTCTCTCTCTCTCTCTCTCTCTCTCTCTCTCTCTCTCTCTCTCTCTCCTTTTAACATGCAGACAAACTCACCTCTTTCCGAGAGAGAGGACAACCCATGGCTTCCTCAGAGAGAGAGAGAGGAAGAGAGGGAGAGGGAAGGGGGGGAGAGAGAGAGAGGGAGATAGAAGTAGGAGATATAGAGAGAGAGAGAGAGAGAGAGAGAGAGAGAGAGAGAGAGAGAGAGAGAGAGAGAGAGAGAGAGAGAGAGAGAGAGAGACAGGGAACTAGAGATGGGGAGAGGAGGAGGGAGGAGGAGAGAGGGCAGTGGGGATGGAGGCGAGGCAGAGAGCAGAGGATAGACAGAGACAGAGCTTGAGAGATGGGTAGTTGGTTGTTAGCTGGTTAGCTGGTTAGCTCCTTCTGTCTTCACATAGCTCCGTCTGCTCTCTGCAAAACAAACTACAGCGCCCATGCTGCCTGCTCACTTCAACCAAGCAGACTCCATCTCCCATGATGCTGCGGTGCGAGGAGAAGGTGTACATGCTGTCTATCTCTCTGTGTGCTCCGGATCTTCTGACCACAGCAGAGTCTCGACCACACATTCATCCCCTCGACAGACCCTCCTCTCTCTCTCTCTCTCTCTCTCTCTCTCTCTCTCTCTCTCTCTCTCTCTCTCTCTCTCTCTCTCTCTCTCTCTCTCTCTCTCTCTCTCTCTCTCTCTCTCTCTCTCTCTCTCTCTCTCTCTCTCTCTCTCTCTCTCTCTCTCTCTCTCTCTCTCTCTCTCTCTCTCTCTCTCTCTCTCTCCTCCCCACCAACAACAGCTCTGCCTCAGCCGGCCAATCATTGAGCTCGAAGGGGCGGGTCAAAAACGTGATTAGCTCAGGCTAATGTCTTTCCTTTATCTCTCTCTCTTTCTCACCTATTCACCCTCTCTCTACCCCTCTCGCTATCACCCTCTCTCTCTACGTCATTTCCTTTCACCTAAATATTCTCCTCCTTAATGTACTGAGAATAAAAATACAATGTCTTTAATTCATTAAATAAATACACACATAATTCTTCAAACACGTGTGTATATATATATATATATATATATATATATATATATATATATATATATATATATATATATATATAGGTATGCATGCATAGTGCCTATATATATATATATATATATATATATATATATATATATATATATATATAATTGATTTACATAAACTTGTCGGCATATATATATATACATATGTATATAATATATTTATATAAATATTAGTAGCGTTCTAATTAAATTCAAAGACCAACATATCAGACTGTTGACACAGGTTGGTCTTTATTCACACACACATTCAGCGAATCACCATCAAACAGATTAACATTCAGCCTATCATTATCAAGACAGTATAACATTCAGTCAATAACCGTTGGACAGATTAACATTCAGCCTATCATTATCAAGACAGATTAACAGTCAGCCAATCATTATCAAGGCAGAATAACAAGAAAGTTAGATACTAGAAGTAATTTTCTACCGGAATTCCATCTGGTTGTTAACTTAATGTTTGATGGCATTTTTAGGAAATGAAGACTGAATTTATTTAAAATGAATTTAGTGTGTGTGTGTGTGTGTGTGTGTGTGTGTGTGTGTGTGTGTGTGTGTGTGTGTGTGTGTGTGTGTGTGTGTGTGTGTGTGTGTGTATGTGTGAGTGAGTGAGTGAGTGAGTGAGTGAGTGAGTGAGTGAGTGTGGTGGTGAGTGTGTGTGTGTGTGTGTGTGTGTGTGTGTGTGTGTGTGTGTGTGTGTGTGTCTCTTTTAGTATATGATTTTAGTATGTGATCTATAACTTTAACTAAAGTTAAACTCTAAGTTTAGCGCCTTATTTAACTTCCAGTTTATTTTCTATAATTTCCAGTTTAACTCCCAGTTTATCTACTAGTTTTTCTTCCAGTTAACTTCCAGGTTAGCTCCTAGTTTAACTCCTAGTTAACTTCCAGTTTAGCTCCTGCCTCCTGGTATAAGGAGACTGGCAGGTTTGTCGTCTCTATTGCACTGCAGAGTGATTGACATGGAAGCCATCTTGGCTCTAAACTAGCTTGGTGAGACTGAGTTACCAAGATGGCTGCTTGGTAAACAAGGCCCATGGGATCATGATGAGAGCTCAATTCACTCACACTTATCCAGCAGTTTAACCTTAAGAACATACTGTTTTCGTTTTTATATGAACACTTTTAAAAATAAATGTCTCAAAGTATAGAAATTGAAAGTTATAAAACACATCAGACATTTCTTATTCCTGTCTTTTTTAATTATTCATTAAACTACACTGATTTATTCAACTACTTTCCTCTCCCCTCTCCTCTCCTCTCCTCTCCTCATAGCCTCAATACTAGCGCCCCGACAAGACATAGCAAGAGGAAGTTGTCATATGGGCTGCAGGAAGTAGCTCTACCTCCTGATGATGGAGTCTCTCTAGTCTTCTCCCATTTTGTCTCTATCAGCAGCTTTGTCTGTTTAGGCTGCTCCTTCTGCTCAGCCTCATTCTTCTCCACCTCCTTCTGCGCCTCCTCTACTGTCTCCCCCTCTTTCGGCTCCTCTTCCTTTGGCTCCTCCTCTTTAGGCTCCTCCTCTTTCTGTTCCCCGTCTTCCTGCTCCTCCTCCTCTTTTGGCACCTCCTCTACTGTCTCCTCCTCTGCCAGGTGAGCAGGCAGCTCCACGTTTTCTGGGGATGAGTCGGACTCTGGGGGCGTGCCCTCCGTTGGCGTGTCTTCCGTTGGCGTGTCTTCCGTTGGCGTGTCTTCCGTTGGCGTGTCTTCCGTTGGCGTGTCTTCCGTTGGCGTGTCGTCCGATGGCTTGTCTTCCGATGGCGTGTCTTCCGATGGCGTTGGGGGCGTGTCTTGTGATAGCAGTGGGGGCGAGGC
Organism: Gadus morhua; assembly: GCF_902167405.1. Lineage (NCBI taxonomy): Eukaryota > Metazoa > Chordata > Actinopteri > Gadiformes > Gadidae > Gadus > Gadus morhua. The sequence continues at coordinate 22,208,401 of NC_044048.1, read as the reverse complement.
TTCAGTAACCAAAACAATGCCAGGATATGTAGTAAAGGGGGTAGGAGTTTGGTCTTCATCATCCTCAACGTCCTCGTCTTCGTCCTCCACATCAGGAACTGCAGTGGGGAGACAGATGTTGCTGACCCAGTCTCTATCTACTCATATACAGTATATCTATACAGAGATAGATGAGATAGATGAGATAGTCTCCTCATATATATCTATACAGAGATAGATGAGATAGATGAGATAGTCTCCTCATATATATCTATACAGAGATAGATGAGATAGTCTCCTCATATATATCTATACAGAGATAGATGAGATAGTCTCCTCATATATATCTATACAGAGATAGATGAGATAGTCTCCTCATATATATCTATACAGAGATAGATGAGATAGTCTCCTCATATATATCTATACAGAGATAGATGAGATAGTCTCCTCATATATATCTATACAGAGATAGATGAGATAGTCTCCTCATATATATCTATACAGAGATAGATGAGATAGTCTCCTCATATATATCTATACAGAGATAGATGAGATAGTCTCCTCATATATATCTATACAGAGATAGATGAGATAGTCTCCTCATATATATCTATACAGAGATAGATTGTCTACTCATATATATCTATGCAGAGATGGATGAGATATAGTCTACTCATATATATATATATACAGAGTTAAATAGAGTCTACTCATATATATAACTCATATGTATATCTATACAGAGA
>NC_044048.1:22202673-22205173 GCF_902167405.1 Gadus morhua | reverse complement strand
TATAGGTTTACATATAAACAAACACTGTTGGTGAGTGTTCACCTGTGTGTAGTGTCCACACATCTTATCCTCTTGGCAGCTGTTGTTGTTATAGTTGTAGTTGAGATGTTCTGAAACAATCAGAATGAACAATCAGAAAGACCAGAATGAACCAAATTACTCATTGCATGACTTCAAAAGCACCAAACTAACCGCTTCCTCTTATGCTGGGCTAGCCCAAACAAGCTCCAAACACAGCTACCTGTGGCTGGAGCTAGCCTTAAATCTAACTTTAACTACAGCTATCTGTCGCTGGAGCTAGCCTTAGAGCTAGCCTTCATTTCAGCTACTTGTGGTTGGTAGCCTTAGAGTTCACTTTAACTACAGATACCTGTGGCTGGACACAGCCTTATAGCTAGCTTTAACTACATCTACCTGCTGCTGGGGCTAGCCATGGAGCTAACTTTAACTACAGCTAACTGTTACTGGAGCCAGCCTTAACTACACTAGTTTCACCTCGGCTGGCATTCTAGATTCAATCTAATTAAATAGTTAGAATAACCACAAACTAATGTAAAAATAATGTAAACATGTGAATCTCTGTGAAATTAGATTATGAGTTGTTTCAATGTACATCCCAAAAAATTAACAATAGATCAACAGTAAAACACCTTTTATTTAAAAGAAAATGATTTTGACGAGAGGAGCAACTGCAGCTGTGTGTCTTGCTGCATGTTAGCCGCTAGGTGGCAGCAAACTCACACTGTGGTTTATCCATTTTCTTTAAGATGGCCGAAAGGACCCAGAACTCACCTAGCAACAGACAAGCAAACAGGGAACTCACCTAGCAACCACCTAGTGGCCATGGTACTCACCTAGCAACCACCTAGCGACCACCAATCGACCAGGGAACTCACCCAGCCACCACCTAGCGACCAGGGTACTCACATAGCAACTACCTAGCGACCAGGGAACTCACCTAGCAACCACCTAGAGACCAGGGAACTCACCTAGCAACCACCTAGCGAATAGGGAATTCACCTTGCAACCACCTAACGACCGGAGAACTCACCTAGCAACCACCTAGCGACCAGGGTACTCACCTAGCAACCGACTAGCGAACAGTGAACTCGACTACCATCCACCTAGCAACCATGGAACTCACCTTGCAACCAGCTAGCGACCGGGGAACTCACCTAGCAACCACCTAGCGACCAGGGTACTCACCTAGCAACCAACAAGCGAACAAGGAGCTCACCCAGCAACCACCTAGTGGCCATGGTACTCACCTAGCAACCACCTAGCGACCAGGGAACTCACCTAGCAACCAGCGAGCTAACAGGCTAGTCACCTAGCAACCAGCGAGGTAACAGGCTAGTCACCTAGCAACCATGGAGCGTCCGGTGCTTACCCATAAACCACTGCTCCAGGGCCACCTGGATGTCCAGCTCTCCCTCGGTGACGTACAGGTTCTCGCCGTGGTCGGTCAGCTGGGGGTTGTGCTGCCAGGTGCACTGCTCCACGTAGCCCCCAGCTAGCCCCTGCAGGCTGGCGTCCCACTTCTACACACACACACACACACACACACACACACGCACACACAAAACCAGAATCACAGCGTCAGCATGTATGTTTGTTAACATCCAGTATGTACATGCATACGTATGGGTGGTGGGTGGGTTGGTTATACTGGTCACAGTCGTGACAGTCTGTCGTCAGGGTTGGCGTACTGATGTACTCATGTAACAAAAGAACTGCATGATTCATCCTGAACCCAGCCTTATCCCTCCTCCGCCGTTCTCTGACCTGTGGTACTTTAGCTAGCATACATCTCTCTCTCCTCCGCTCCTCTCTCCCTTCCTCTCGTTCCTCTCTCATTTCCTTTCTCTCCCTTCTCTCGCTTCCTGTCCTCTCTCCGTTCCTCTCTCTCCTCATCTCCCTCCTCCTCTCCTCTCCCCCTTTCCCTCTCCTCCTCTCTCCTCCTCTCCTCTCTCCCTTCCTCTCTCTCCTCCTCTCCTCTCTCCCTTCCTCTCTCTCCCTTCTCTCGCTTCCTCTCCCCTCTCCTTCTCTCTCTCTCTCTCCTCTCTCTCCTCACCTCCACCTCTCTCCCTTCCTACCTCCCTCTTTCCTCTCTCTCCTCGGCTCTCTCCTCCCCTCAACCTCTCTCCCTTCCTACCTCCCTCCTTTCTCTCTCTCCCTCCTGTTTGGAGTTGATGTGTCATTCAGGACATCAATGTAAGAGAGGATGGGTCGCTTTATAGATATATATATATATATATATAGATCTGATTATAGACCTGATTATAGATCTATAGATATGATTATAGAAAAGATCATAGATTTATAGATCTATAATCTAATTATAAACAATTATAGATATAAAGATCTGATTATAAATCTGATTATAGATCTGATCATAGATGTAAAGATCTGATTATAGATCTGATTATAGATATGATTATAGATAATTAGATCTGATTAGAGATCTGATGAGAGATATATAAATCTGATTATAGATCTG
>NC_044048.1:22140173-22197673 GCF_902167405.1 Gadus morhua | reverse complement strand
AGACCCAGCCCATGTGATTCTGCTGTCACTGCCTGTTAATCGCTAGCAGATGAGCTGGACTGAGTGTTTCTGTTACTGGGTGGAACTGTTTGAGCCTGTGTGTTTGTGTGTGTGTGTGTGCGTGCGTTTGTGTCTCCCCTATAGGACGTGCACATGCTCCGTGATGATGTCATCCTGATCCTGAACCCAGAGACCCTCAGCTGTACCGCAGTGCCCGTGAGCAGGGCAGCAGAGCTCTGCCTCAGGCCTGGCTCGGATCAAACAGGTGTTACAGCCATGTGTGTGTGTGTGTGTGTGTGTGTGTGTGTGTGTGTGTGTGTGTGGGGGGGAGGTCACGGCCCGTTGGTGTGACCTTTGACCCCTCCCTCATGCAGGGTTGTCCAGTCCTGGGACGACGACACGACGGCCGGTCAATCTCTCTCCCATCACAGCACAATGCTACGATGCTAATGCTACACAGTGAACCAGGTCTTGGGGCGTCTCCCACTCCAACCCCCCGGTCTGACACGGGCCTTTTGGAGGACAGGAGCCACCAGTCTGTAGTTTGAATCCCTGACCACTACCTGCAATTCCTTCTCTGTGTCTCTCTCTCTCTCTCTGTCTCTCTCTGTCTCTCTCTCAAAGAGTGTGACAGGAAACGTACATCTGTGTTGCCAAAGCACGAACAAAGTGAAATAAGAATCAACAGTGAGATGAAAACATCTGGCCGGCTGCTGGGCGGGGCCCTCTCTCCTTCTCTCCTCTCCTCTGTCCTATCCCCTCTCCTCTCTCCTCCCCCCCTTTCTCCTCTCCTCCTCTCTCTCCTCCTCTCCTCCCCTCTCTCCTCCTCTCCCCCCTCCCCTCTCTTCCTCTCCTCCCCTCTGTCCTCCTGTCCTTTTCTCCCCTTTCTCCTCTCCCCCCCTTTCTCCTCTCCTTTCCGCCCATTTCTCCTCTCTCCCCCGTCCCCACCTCTCCTCCTCTCTCCCCCTTTCTCCTCTCTCCTCTCTCCTCCCTCCCCCTTTCTCCTCCCTCCTCTCTCCTCTCTCCTCCTCTCCTCCTCTCCTCCCTCCTCCTCCTCTCTCCTGGCCGGCTGGCTGGTTGCGTCACCCCAGGGAGGCTGGGTGTGGCCCCGCCCAGCGACAGCATCTGCAGCCCTTCCGTGGGATGGACGTGTTTCATATGGTCACCGTGGGAACGGCCTGGGAGGAGACCTCTAACGTGGCGTCTCCTCTGGTGCTTACGCATGTTCTGAGAGAGGGGGAGAGAGAGAGAGATAGAGGGGGGGAGAGAAAGGGGGGGAGGAGAGAGAGAGAGAGAGAGAGGGGGGGGGGAGAAAGCGAGGGGGGGAAGGGGGAGAGAGAGAGGGGGGGAGGAGGAGAGAGAGAGGGGGAGAGAGAGAGAGGGGGAGAGAGAGAGGGGAGGAGAGGGGAGAGAGAGTGAGAGAGGGGGAGAGAGAGAGGGGGGGGAGAGAGAGAGCGGTGGGGGGGGAGAGAGAGGGGGGAAGGGAGGGAGAGACAGAGAGAGAAAGAGAGAGAGATATGGGGGGAGAGAGAGATGGGGGGGGGGGGGGGGGGGGGAGAGAGAGAGAGAGAGAGAGCGAGAGAGAGGGGGGGGCTGTCCCCAAGAGGAGGCCGAGGAGGTGGATGAGGGAGGGGGAGAACAAGGAGAGAGCGAGAGAGGGGGACCCCACCCTAAATGCCAGCAGAAGGGGATTTCTAAATTAAATCCAGAACTTACACAGGCCCCCTGGTCACATGACTCCCCCTGGTCACATGACTTCCCCTGGTCACAGGCCCTCCCTCTGGTCACGTGACTCTCCTAGTGGGTTCTCGTGCAGCATCTTCTTATCTCCATGACAACAGGGGTTCAGAGGGTAAAGGTCTCGACCAGAGACCACCCAGAGGTCGAGGGTCATTTCTAGGAGGTCCAGACGGCATGACAGAGCGTTAATAACAGAACATCAGTTGGAGCTGATATTAGCTGATGGGTGGAGCGGTGTTATAAGGCCCAGGACCCAGGAGTGGGTCAGTACAGGTGAGCCAGGAAGCTGGACCATGTGGAGGAGGAGGCACTCCCTTCAACCTCTCCATTTCTCCCTGCAGACACACTGCCCCCTGTCGGGCAGGACATGCTAGTGCAAGGAGCTACGGTGACTAGGAGCTACGGTGACTAGGAGCTACGGTGACTAGGAGCCAGCGAGACTAGGAGCTAGGAGCCAGAGAGACCAAGAGCTAGGGACCAGAGAGACCAAGAGCTAGGAGCTACAGACTCTTAGCTAGGAATTAGAGAGACTAGGAGCTAGAGAGACTAGGAGCAGGAGAGACTAGGAGCTAGTAGGCAGAGAGACTAGGAGCTAGGCAGACTAGGTCTTTATGAGGAGACTTCGGCCGGTTTGTCTTCTGAAGAACACACTGTTGGCTTGGGACAAACCACACATGTACACAAAGCTTATTCAAAGCCCGAAATAACATTACTCTCATTTTTAATAACAGGTCACATGTTTCAGGGCCAAAGATCTTGTCTCCAGCTGCAGCGGGTCACATGACCTGAATTCACCTGGTGACATCATTGTATTCAAACACGGCAGAAGTCCTCAGACACCGGGCGGCTCAGAGCGGAAAACTGGTCTGGTCAGACCAGATTGACCCAGACAAGACCAGACCAGACCAGCCCAGACTAGACCAGACTAGACGATCAGACCAGACATGCCAGGACGGAGGTCCTCAAGGATTCATCTCAAACCTTCAGGCCAAGGACAGCGAGTGGATCCCCGATGTCCCTGAAGACCTGCCACAGGACAGCGAGTTGATCCCCGATGTCCCTGAAGACCTTCTCAGGACATCGAGTAGATCCCAGATGTGAGTTGTCCCTTAAGACCTGCCCAGGGACAGCGAAAGGATCCCAGATGTCATGTGTCATGAAAACCTGTCCCAGGACAGCGAATGGATCCCCGATGTCCCTGAAGACCTGCCCCAGGACAGCGAATGGATCCCAGATGTCCATGAAGACCTGCCCCAGGACAGCGAATGGATCCCAGATGTCCCTGAAGACCTGCCCCAGGACATCGAGTGGATCCCAGATGTCAGATGTCCCTGAAGACCTGCCCCAGGAAAGCGAGTGGATCCCAGATGTCAGGTGTTGTCGGTGAACACCTGGCCCAGGACAGCGAGTCGAGCGCTGAACGGCTGCACGGGGCAGGAGAGCAGGGGGGCGGCCTTACGCTCCCCAGGTTTTAGAGCGATGCTTTCTGATTGGCTCTCCGCTGCCTTGGGGGTCTCTGATTGGCTGTGGGTGGCGGGCGGGGGCTTTGATTGGCTGAGCAGGATGTCCCGCAGCTCCTGTCTCTCGCGGGCGTGGCGGCTGCAGCAGTGCAGCGCCGCGGGGTCCAGGGGGTGGGCCTCCGTGTTGAAGATGTACCCCCCCGCCCCGAGCACACACCCCCCGTCCTCCCCGCCCACCTCCCAGTCCTCCCCCGCGCCGTGCAGGAAGTGGGCGGGGTCAAAGAGCAGGTACAGGTACTTGATGGTTTCGGCCAAGAAGAACGACTCCATCCGGTTGTCCAGCTTGTGGTCGCGCAGATCCTTCACCTACACACACACACACACACATACACACACACGGTCAGACAGACAGGTAGGGAGACAGACAGGTAGATAGAGAGAGAGACAGACATGTAGACAGACAGACAGGTAGAGGAACAGGTCTTACACTAGCGTATCCACAGGGGGTTTTGGCGATCTTCTCGATGGACTCGATGGCGTCCAGACCGAACTGCAGGTAGACGTGATCACCTGTCGCCCTGAACAGGTACATGGCACTCTCTATCAGCTCTGGAACACACACACACACACACACACACACACACACACACACACACACACACACACACACACACACACACACACACACACACACACACACACACACACACGTTACCGACACACATTCCACACAAAAGGTACACACACGTTACACAAATGTACACACACATGTACAGACCTGGCCTGAGCGGGTAGCCCTCCCGTTTGTCGACGGTGTATCCCTGGGTGATGCTGTAGAACTCTGGCAGTCCTCCAAACTGCCTCCACACCGAGTAGTAGTTCTGGAAGGTCCTGATGGCTCCGTCCAGGTCCCCCACCAGGGACTAACGCACACACAGTTTATATCTGTTAGTTAATGTGTGCGTGGTCGTTCGTGTCGGCGGGTGCGTGCCTGTGTGTGTGTGTGTGTGTGTGTCTTTGTGCGGGCCTGTGTGTGTACCTGCAGGCCGGGCCAGAAGGCCTCCAGGGACTGGAAGATGGGCATGGTGACGGTCCCCTTGTGCATCTGGACCCACAGGTACCAGTCATCGAACCGGGTGTAGTTCTGGATGGCCCGGTCGTACTCTACACACACACACACACACGCACACGCACACAGTTATTACACAAGGAGGGGTCGGGCTTAGGGTCACGATTAAAGGGGAGCTATTATGCTTTTTCGACTTTTATGACCTATAAACGTTGTTATAATGATTGATAGTCATGTTTAACCATACTAAAGTGTCACATAATGGCGTACATGCATTTCGACGTATTCCCTGCTGACAGTCTGGGGTGGCTATGCAGCAGAGCGCTAAACACTCGGGACAACGTTTGCAATTCACTTGTTCACATTTCCGGGAAGTCATCTACGTAGAGGCACTCCTGCCGTGCCCCCATGTGCCTGGTGAAATCTGCCCGCGCCCGCGCTTCAAGGAAGGTAACCAATCACAACGGAGTTGGGTTGGCAGGAGGGGGGCGAGGGGGCGGAGAAGGACGAAACCGAGCGTTGACAGAGAAGACTGAAAGCGCCCAGATGAGAGGAAGAGTTTCCCGAAAATCTACATCGTTTTTTGTGTATGGTTAAACATGACTATCAAACATTATAACAACGTTTATAGGTCATAAAAGTTGAAAAGCATAATAGGACCCCTTTAAGGTCACTGACAGAGTCATGGTTAATGTCAGGGGTCAAGGTCAGGGGCTGGGGTCAGGGTTAAGTTTCAGACATGGGGTCAGACTTAGGGTCAGGTTCAGGGTTAAGGATGAGGTTCAGGGTTAGGCGCTGGGGTCAGGTTCTGGTTCAGGGGTCAGGGGTCAGGCTGTACCCAGGAACATGTTGAGCAGCCCCTGGTCCTGTAGCAGGATGGAGCCCTTCACCAGGTACTCCAGGTAGGAGTCCACCCCCGCCCCGATGCCCGTGTCCTGGGCCACCCACTTCCTGCTCTGCACGTCGATGTGGTTCCCCACCTGGTCACACACACACACACACACACACACACACACACACACACACACACACACACACACACACACACACACACACACACACACACACACACACACACACACACACACACACACACACACACACACCATTAGTGGAGACAGACATAAAGTAAAGACAGACAGGTAGTAGAGAGACAGACGGTAAGTAAAGACATACAGGTAGTAGACAGACAGACACTAAGTATGACAGACAGACAGGCACTAGGCCTATCTCTGAGCGGGTGTCCCAGAGGGCCAGTAGACAGACTGACAGACAGACAGGCAGACAGACGGGTAGTAGGCAGGCAGAGAGACGGTACCAGGCCTATCTCTGAGCGGGTGTCCCAGAGGGCCAGCAGGGCGTGCCTGGCGGCGGTCTCGAACTGGGGGTCCCCCGTCAGCCGGCTCAGGGCGGCGAACTCCAGGATGAAGGTCCCCACGCCGGCCGTGCAGGTTACGGGGGTCTCCGAGGGGCTCACCCCCCGCGCCAGGTTCACCGTCCCGTAGGGCATCCCGCTGGACGTCTGGAACGCTGAGCACCCCCCCCCCCGGTTAGGACCGCACCACTAAACACCAAAATACTCAGAACCTAACACCACTCAGCCCCCCCAGGCAGCTGGTACATAACCACTGACCGGCAGACAGACAGGTAACACACAGACAGACAGGTAACAGACAACAGACAGGCAGGTAACAGGCAGACAGACAGGTAACAGACAGACAGCAGACAGACAGGTAACAGACAGACAGACAGGCAACAGACAGGCAGACAGACAGGTTACAGGCAGACAGACAGGTAACCAAAAACCAACAGGCCGGTTACAGGCAGACAGCCAGGCAACAGACAGACATACAGAGAGACAGTATACAGACAGCAGACAGACAGGTAACAGACATACAGACAGACAGGCAACAGACAGACAGCAGACAGACAGGTAACACACAGACAGACAGGTAACAGACAGGCAGCCAGAGGCGCCGCATCCCATTATGCCCCCCTGGTATGCCCCCCCCCCCCGTCAACAATAGCTCCCAACAATCGCCCGCCCCCCCCCCCCCCCCCGTCAACAATCGCTGGACAACCCCCCCCCGTCAACAATCCTCTGCCTAGGGCCCCCACACTACCTAGAATCGCCCCTGCAGACAGCTTACAGGCAGACAGATAGGTAACACACAGACAGACAGGCAGACAGACAGGTTACAGGCAGACAGACAGGCAGACAGACAGGCAGACAGACAGGTTACAGGCAGACAGACAGGTAACCAACAACCAACAGGCCGGTTACAGGCAGACAGCCAGGCAACAGACAGACATAAAGAGAGACAGTTTACAGACAGCAGACAGACAGGTAACAGACATACAGACAGCCAGGCAACAGACAGACATACAGAGAGACAGTTTACAGACAGCAGACAGACAGGTAACAGACAGCAGACAGACGGGTTACAGGCAGACGGGCAGGTAACAGACAGACATACAGACAGACGGGTAACAGACATCAGACAGACGGGTTACAGGCAGACGGGCAGGTAACAGACAGACATACAGACAGACGGGTTACAGGCAGACTAACTGGGATCAGACAGCAGACAGACAGACAGACAATAGGCAGGCAGACAGGTACGGACCAGGCAGTAGTTTGGCGGCGGCGTCCGCAGCCATCCTGAGGAGGGGGCCGGCGCAGGGCCAGCCAGGCTCCGCCTCCACGCCGCCCCGCCCTGACAGCAGGTGGGCCGACAGCAGACCACCCACCACTGGTACACACAGAGACACGGCCCACGGCAATCAATGAATACATATCAATATCTACAGTGTAGACGCTGTCTCCTTCATCCACGACCCCTCCCTGTCCCTCCCTTCTCTCCCCCTCCTAGCGCTGATGCTGGTCTCTCTTTCCCCTACCTGTGATGCTGGTCTCTCTCTCCCTTCGACCTCTGATGTTGGTGTCTCCCCCCTACCCCTGATGATGGTCTCTCCCCCCACCCCTACCTCTGATGATGGTCTCTCCTTCCCCCCCCTACCTCTGATGATGGTCTCTCCCCCCCTACCTCTGATGATGGTCTCTCCTTCCCCCCCTACCTCTGATGATGGTCTCTCCCCCTACCTCTGATGATGGTCTCTCCCCCTACCTCTGATGATGGTCTCTCCCCCCCTACCTCTGATGGTCTTTCCCCCCTACCTATGATGCTGGTTTTCTCCCCCTACCTCTGATGATGGTCTCTCCCCCTACCTCTGATGATGGTCTCTCTCCCCCTACCTCTGATGATGGCCTCTCCCCCTACCTCTGATGATGGTCTCTCCCCCCCTACCTCTGATGCTGGTCTCTCCCCCTACATCTGATGATGGTCTCTCCCCCCCTACCTCTGATGATGGTCTCTCCCCCCCTACCTCTGATTCTGGTCTCTCCCTCCCCCCCTACCTCTGATGATGGTCTCTCCCCCCCTACCTCTGATGCTGGTCTCTCCCCCTACATCTGATGATGGTCTCTCCCCCTACCTCTGATGATGGTCTCTCCCCCCCTACCTCTGATGATGGTCTCTTCCTCCCCCCCCCTACCTCTGATGTTGGTCTCTGCCCCCCTGCCTCTGATGATTGTCTCTCCCCCTACCTCTGATGATTGTCTCTCCCCCTACCTCTGATGTTGGTCTCGAACACAGATGCGTTGACGTCCATGTTGAAGTCCACCGTGTCCTGCAGCAGAGAGGAAACCCGCTGGAACTCTGTGTTGTTCCCCAGAACCTGAGGACACACCAGTACACAACAGTAAACACACCAGTACACTACACACCAGTCAACACACCAGTAGAGACGAGTAAAGTCATACCAGTACACACAACTAGAGACACACCAGCAGAGACACTCCAGTACACCCCAGTCAAGACCAGTAGAGACAGAGCCTTTATATAACAGTAGAGACCAGTACCCAGACCAGAGGAGACCAATGCACAGACCAGTATAGAGACCAGTACAGAACAGATCCAGAAGACAACATGTGTGAGCTGGTCTACTGAAGGCTTATCAACATGCAGACAACTGCATTCATTAATTTATTCTTTATTATACAAATATAGATCTGATAGATATGAACATGTGATGTTTTCAATTAGATTCAGACCTTACCAGTAGAGTGTCCAGAGCATCGATCAGAGTGAGCGAGAAGCTGTGGGAGAGAGAGGGAGAGAGAGAGAGGTAGAGAGAGGAAGATGAATTTACATCGCAAGCTCTTTTGCACATCGTAGCCCATCACGTGCCTCCCCGCCTGGACCTACCTGCCCCAGGTGTCCTGTCCGTCACAGGTGAGTGGGCGGAGCTCGTCGTAGGGAAAGGCGTTGTCAAGGTAACTGTTGTAGGCGTGGTAGAACATGGATTTGATGCGCTGCCTGAGAAGTAAACGTGGGTTATTATGGTAAGAGAGCGCGCGTGCGCACACACACACACAGACAGACAGACAGACAGACAGACAGACAGACAGACAGACAGACAGACAGACAGACAGTGTGTGATGCAGTGTGTGTGTGTGTGTGTGTGGAAGGGAGTTATCGTCCAACCGTTATATTCATCATCACGATACCGCCCCGGTAATATGCTTTACCCTTGAGGTAAAGCATATTAATCCACGAACTTGTTCATATGACCTACTAACACATTAAACCTGATATGATGCATATCGCAGGCGTTAATTAGTTACCTGATCCCCTCCATGTCCTCCTCGGTGAAGTAACGTCCCGAGCCTCCACACAGCGGGCTGGCCAGCAACACCAGCCCCAGCACGGCCACCCAGCGGCCGCTCATCCCGGCGCTGTTGATGGTACTGGGACCGAGACTGGTTATACTGGCAGATACTGCACGATAAACACACGGTAAGGAGAACAGACCCAGAGCTAGGACGTTGTTGTGTGGAGCTGTCAGGAAATTAGTGTGCGCCTGCGCCCCTCGGGTTGCGACGGCTGACGAGGTTCTGAGATAGAGCTGCGTTCAACGGGGACACCGTGTTGAACGCGGACTCGTTGTATATTACAATGGTGTCCCGGGACGACAACAAGAAGACAGTAGGCTGCAAGGCTGCAATATATAATGTATGCGACGTTTAAAATACTTACGTAGTTATATTAGATGAGTGTGGTTCATTGCTCCTGTTAAATACACATTCAAAATAAGTACTTTGTATTTGTTTGTTCTTGTGCGTATCTACTAAAGTCATAAACTGCAACGTGTTTTCCCAAACTTGTTATTCTAATGCAATGTACACGAACGTATTCAATACACAACCCAAAGGAAGGCTGAGAACATAGTGTTTAACATCTGCGTCTGACCGTTGAATGCAACTCTGATCGTCACATTCAACGCTCACGGTGTCGTTATCGTTTGACAGCCGTCACTCCACGTCATGTTGAATCAGCTTTATATATAAATAAAATAGATGTAGGATATCAAAGTATTTCTTTATACATTTAATGTTCCTTTTGTAGTCCGGGAGCGTTTTGCTGACCAATAGGATTTCTATGTTAATTAAAAACAACTAATACCGGCCCGCATGAATGCAGACAACCTGTACCAAGGTCTGTACCTGTAAATGCAATGTAAATGTAAATTTAAATGTACCTGAATCTTCTTTTTAAACAAGTGAATAGAGTGGTGAAGTCACGCCCCTTCCGGTAGAGCCCATGGGACCTATGAGATCGAAAAATATGAATGGGTTTCAATGGAGAGAAAGTAATTATTTTCTGGTCCCAGTCTTTATATGCCCCGTATTACACATAAGTTGTTTGTGGATTTAAATGATAATTTTTCATACATAGAAAACTAAACATTTTCGTGAAGAAGTTTGATAATGTTAGTTTTTTTCCGAGGGGAGGATAAAAGCATCAAAAGAGGTGAAAACCATTATAAATTGGGGCATGTGGAAAGTTTCAGTTATGCCGATGGGGAGATTGTCGGTCTTGTCCACGCCATTCGCAGGGAGCGTGGCGGCACATACGAGAGAGATTTTCTCATTGTGTTTTCTCTACAGCCTTTAACTGAACAATTGCACAATAAACAATCAAACTCTTGACATGAAAAATTATAATTTAAATCCAAAAACAACATATGTGTAATCCGGGGCATATAAAGACTGGGATCAGAAGATAATTATTTATCATTATTTATCGTGCATTGGGGCATGTGGAAAGTTTCAGTTATGCCGATGGGGAGATTGTCGGTCTTGTCCACGCCATTCGCAGGGAGCGTGGCGGCACATACGAGAGAGATTTTCTCATTGTGTTTTCTCTACAGCCTTTAACTGAACAATTGCACAATAAACAATCAAACTCTTGACATGAAAAATTATAATTTAAATCCAAAAACAACATATGTGTAATCCGGGGCATATAAAGACTGGGATCAGAAGATAATTATTTTCTCTCCATTGAAACCCATTCATATTTTTCGATCTTATAGGTCCCATGGGCTCTGCCGGAAGGGGCGTGACTTCGCCACTGGTAATATAGAAGGAAATAGCCCAAATGTTTACTGTGTGAGCACATTCATGCATAACTTAATTATTCATGAATGTGCATGTTTTGCCTCAGAACCCAAACCAGGAGACTGGCAAGTGTCATGGGCCAGACATTAAGCAGAGTTTAAGTTCGCTCACACTAGTCTCTGGAGGAATTGATGCATGCAGTGGCCTCTCTGACAGAGTGGACTGTGTGAATTGTCTCACAAGCACACGCATGCATCTTCCACATGCATGCACTGCACCATCTATCACATGCATGCACTACATCATATATCACTACATATTCACCACATAGAACCAGAAAAAACAAAAACCAGCGCAAGGTAGCATTCCTGGCCGCACATGCGCAAGGCGATCATCACACAGCAGCACGTTGCAGAGACGTCATCCAAGCAGAAGAAGCAGCAGTAGCAGCATCAGTGGGATCGAGGTAAACACTACTTTAATGTCCTCCTCTAGGTCAACATCTCCCACACATCCGCCCTTTAACTCAGGCGTGAGGATGTTTGTCAACATGCAGGAATAGATTCAGCCTCCTGCCGCGTCTTCCTCTACTGAGATTCAACTTTTATGTGCGCCTTCTGCAGATGTCATCTGACTTCAGCTGCAGCTATGCTACGTTAGCATTAGCCGTGCTAGCAGCAGCTATGCTTTACATAAGTCGAGTTTATCGTAGCCGTCAGCTTTGCTCGGTGTTTGGTCGGGAGTTGACTTTATGTTTAATGAAATCGTTTTATTCGTACGGTTGTTAATGTAATCGCGTGTTTACTAAGTGCGTTCTTGTTAAATGTTGGTTAGCTTTTTGAGGCCAAGATGAGGCTAAATCAGATTAGGTTTAGCTGGCACGGAGGCTTTTCATTGGCTCTTTCCGCTGTCGGTCTGAGCGGAGGCCCCGCCCCGGGTAACATTGAGGACCAATTAAAATCTGAACATCTTTACGTCCTGTCCAGAAATATCACAAAATACGCAACATGAGAATTTATTAATATATAATTGTACATAATACATCATTGATATTCATTTATGCTAATCTACTTTCATAAAGGAATATTTTAATTAGTATTTAAGTTGAATACATCTATTTTATGAATAGGATAAGGAGAACCACTTTCAGATAAACCTAACGTAGTATAATATTTAGCGTTGATAAGAGTGCTTGTGGTGATGTCCACATTGGTCAGATGTTGTGTGTATTTGCTGTAATGCTAGATACTGTGTGTCCTCTTCAGTTCCTTAGTTCTAGCTGTTGTAGGGTCCAGGACAGAAGGACCTAGCTAGAGACCTCTGGTACATGGAGGACCTTAACAAGACAACCGTCCATCTGATGATAAAGTCTCTCTCTCTCTCTCTCTCTCTCTCTCTCAGATGAAGTCTCCTCCTAAACGACCTGGGATCACCTTCAAGGTCGGCGCTGAGCTTGAGGCCAGAGACCGTCAGAAGAACTGGTACACACACGCGCACACACAAATGATGTGTTATGTTAAAACAGTACTTTTCACCATAAAGAAGATGGACTATGTTATGTTATACAATGTTGTGTCATGTTATACAACAGGTACTGTGCCACCGTAGAGAAGATGGACTATGTTGTTATGTTATTTAATGTTATGTTATGTGGTGTAACAGGTACTGTGGCGACATAGAGAAGGTGGACTATGTATTGATGTTATGTTATGTAATGTTATTTTATGTGGTGAAACAGGTACTGTGCCGACATAGAGAAGTTGGACTATGTATTTATGTTATGTTATGTAATGTTATTTCATGTGGTATAACAGGTACTGTGACACCAAGAGAAGGTGGACTACGTTGTTATGTTATTTAATGTTATGTAATTTTGTATAATGTCATGTTATATAACAGGTACTGTGCCACTATAGAGAAGATGGACTATGAGAAGGAGCAGGTCCAGGTCCACTACAAGCAGTGGAGCCGTCGTCATGACGAGTGGTTTCCATGGAGCTCCCCGTACCTCCGACCGCTGGAGTCTACCAGCCTGAGGAAACAAGGACTGAGGAAGCAAGGACTGAGGAAACAAGGCCTCAGGCAGACCCGGACGCGGCCGGTACGGTTGGAGATGTTTGGCTCTAACTGGTTCCGACTGGTTTCTGTCTGTCTTCTAGAGTTTGGTTCTAAGTGGTTCTGTGTGCCAAGTTCTTTGTTGTATATGTTTGTTTTTTTTCTAACTGGTTTTAATGGGTTCTAACGGGTTCTGTGGTCTAGATGTTTGGTTGTAACTGGTTTTAACTGGTTCTGTGTTGTAGATGTTTGGACCTGGGGCCAGGGTTCTGGCCTGCTGGACCGACTGTAAGTTCTACCCAGCCAAAGTCATCCGGGCCAACAAAGATGGTGAGTGTCTCCTCTGACCCTCGAGATCAGGAAACAGACTGGAGGTTATCAACTGTACCAGTGAACAGGCTCCTTGATGTTGCTCACAGTGTGTGTGTGTGTGTGTGTGTGTGTGTGTGTGTGTGTGTGTGTGTGTGTGTGTGTGTGTGTGTGTGTGTGTGTGTGTGTGTGTGTGTGTGTGTGTGTGTGTGTGTCTCAGAATCCTACACGGTGCGTTTTGACGACAGTGTGGTGCGCACTGTGAAACCGACCAAGATAAAGCCCTTTAAAAAGGTAAGAAATTCTCCATCCTTATTGGTCGATACTGAAATACTCCCTTCTTATTGGTAGATACTGAAATACTCCATTCTTATTGGTCGATACTGCTCCCTAACTGACCGCGCGTGTGTGTGTGTGTGTGTGTGTGTGTGTAGAAGCAGAGGTCTCGGGGAGAGAAGAGTGTGGGGAGTGAGGGATGGGAGGATGCAGAGAGTGAGGAGGAGAAGAAAGGAGAGGAGGAGGAGGAGGAGGAGGAGGAGGGGGTGAAGACGGAGACGGAGACGGAGCCATCAACCTCAGCACCTGACCTGCAGAATGCTGACCACTGTAAGAGATTACCTCTGACCTCGCAGCAAACACCCACTGAATTAGAGCTGGGCTATTCAGCGCTACACTAACTAGACCCAGGTTATGTAGTAATAACTCAACTAGACATAGCTAACCAGAGCTAGGCTGTGTAGCACTAGCTAACTAAAGGTAGGTTATGTAGGGATAAGCTAACTAGAGTTAGGCGGTGCCATGCCGTAATTCCGACGCCTCATTGTTCCGACGTCTCAATGGTCCGAAATATTTCCCATTAGATCGACATGCCACTATGCCGATGGTTCAATGTTCTGAAAACGGAACCCATTGGTCCGAAGGTCCGTTTGTCCGACTTTTCAAAAAGGAGGCGCATTAGGCCGACGGTTCAATATGCCGAATAGGCCAAGGCGCAATTCCACATGTGTGATTATGAAACCAAAAATAAAAGACGATGTAGGCTAAGTTCCAGCAGTGCACTTCACCAAGCCAGACTGTTGCTGTGGGCTTGAACGGTCACAAGAGGTGAATTTATGAAGCGCACGTTATACAAGGACTAATACTGTTCCCGTAAAGAAGTCAAACGGTGATTGAAAAACAAATAACATTTTTATCTTTAGTAGCTTTAGGGCCTATATGTGTTGTTTCCTGCGTTTACAGTGGGCTTTTCGCCTAAATAATTTCGCTGGTATTGATTTAGTCAAACTTATACCTCATACCGTGTACTTAGTCAAGTGTGTGTGTGTGTGTGTGTTCGTGCCCGTGTTGAGAATTAGACCTACGCTCTCTGTCCATGGGGCTGAAACACTGTGTCGAAATGAAGTGAAGCGCTGTCACTTTGCTCTCCAATATTCATCGTGAACGTGATATGTAGGCCTATGTTGTATTTTGGAGAGAGAGTGAGAGAGAGCGAGGTATAAAACTCTTTATATGTAGGCCTATTCGGTATATTGAACCGTCGGCCTAATGCGCCTCCTTTTTGAAAAGTCGGACAAACGGACCTTCGGACCAATGGGTTCCGTTTTCGGAACATTGAACCGTCGGCATAGTGGCATGTCGATCTAATGGGAAATATTTCGAACCAGTGAGACGTCGGAACAATGAGGTGTTGGAATTACGGGCAGGCCCCGAGTTAGGCTACGTAAAACGAAGCTAAGTAGAGTAGCTTAAACTAGAACTAAGCTGAGTAGAGCTAAGCTTACTAGAGCTAAGCCGTGTAGAGGCTTAGCTCTAGAGGAGCTATTGGTAGGTTCTATTTTTTTACTAAAGTAACTAGAGCTAGGCACACCAGCTAGGCTATGTAGCTCTAAGACTTAGTAGAGCTAGGCTGGGGCGAGCGTGTCTGGGTAGCGCTGTAGCTACACTATCTAGAGCTAGCTGTGTAGATCATTTTCAGTCCCCCTGGCAAGTCATCTAACAGCTGATTGGTCTATCTGGTCCAGGCCCAGCAGTTGGAGCTCAGAATCAGCCAACCAGCAGCCAGCAGGAGCTCTCGGAATCCACCCTGACAGAAAGAGGTAACTAATCATCACTCTTTCAGGGGATAGAGAGACCTTTAGCTTACCTCTCTTTCTCCCTCAGATTCACTTTGTTGAAAACGTATGTTACGTTGCAACGCACGAAACGTACAATGAGATGTAAAAAACGAGTCTAGTCAAAGTCAAAAAATAAAAGACAAAATGGATAAAACTAAAATTGTAAGTCAATATTAAAATATCACTGTAAAGATGTATGTATTCATCTCGCTCTTTCTCCAGATACTCTGTTGGAACGTCAGGCCCACCTGCCAACAACGCATAAATTCAGCAGAGAACCACGTAATATACACACACACGCACGCACGCACGCGCGCGCACACACACAACCACACACACAAGTATAACCCATGGCGTGTGTTTCCAGTCTACAGGGCGATAAAGAACCAGCCCCCCCCAATCATGTCTATCGAGCTGGACCACAACCCGTTCAAATGTCCAGCGGCGGACTGTACCAAGTCGTTCAGGAAGGGGAGTCTGCTCCACTACCACATCAAGTACTACCACTCGGACCAGCATTTCGAAGGCCAGGCCAGCCAGCAGGGAACCCCATGGTACATTGTCCCTTCACTTCCTGTAGCTTAGGAATATGTTGGTGACTCCCTATAGCCTAGCACTCTGCTGGTCACTTCCTGTAGCCATCGGCAGGCTATTAATTCCCTCTACAGGAGCAGTTTTGTGCTGATGATGACAACCCTTTCCAAGACGGTTGACCTATAGTGCACTTATATGGTGCATTCCAATCATTTCCTGTTCTAAAAGGAAGTGTCAGAATACCGAATGGTACTTTGATTAAGAAGTTTACAAGTACATGATCCAGTTCTTATGTCTAGCTCTCATAAACACATTCTGCTACGGGGATTGATCGAGTAGCTTTGTCCAACTTTGTATTTTTGTGATGGTTCACTAGCTCAGAGTAGTGACTTTGTCCGTGTGTTTACGTGTCGGTCAACTAGTTCAGAGTAGTGTTTGTGGAATCGAGCTTAAGGAGAGGTTGTTATTGGTTGTTCCAGGCGGAAGCGCTCGTCCTCTGAGGGGCGGGACTTCCTGTCAGAGAGAAGGAAGGAGAACCAGAGTAACAACAATACCCATCACCGTGACAAAGCGGATCACATCACCACGGCAACAGGTTGGAACCCACTCACTCACCCACTCACACACCCCCTTTCCACCCGCCCTGCTGAGGAACACCATGTGACCGTATGTGTGTGTGTGTTTGTGTTTGTGTGTCTGTGTGTGGGAGAAGAGGTGAAGCTAGAGGAAGGGAGGGAGGAGCCGGAGGGAGGGAGGGAGGAGCCAGAGGGAGGGAGGGAGGAGCCAGAGAAGGAGAAGAGAGAGAGGAGGGACTTCATGAGGATGAAGACGAAGAAGAGGAAGAAGAAGGGCAAGAAGAGACGTCACACAGGTGAGACACCGACGAAGGAGTCCCAGACGACAACACCCGGCGTCGTCATGACGACTGACCCTCTCCATGTTGCCTTCTCAGGACTGTGTAGCAGTGATGAAGAACGACCCCCCATCACCCTCACCCTGTCCACCAGACACACACACCCACCCCCCCACGGTGAGACACTCACTCACTCACTCACTCACTCACTCACTCACTAACTCACTCAATCTCTAATTAAATCACACATTCTCTAACTCTGACCCCGCCTCTTTCAGCTGACGAGGGAAGCGATTGGTCGACGCTGACGGCAGAGAGTGGGGAGGACTCGTCCCCCTGGCCAGTTACCATGGAGATGGAGGACTGCGAGGTGGTCAGGTGTGTGTGTGAGGTGGAAGAGGAGAACGACTTCATGATCCAGGTACGCACACGCACACACAGCCAAACCTTTCCTGCAGACTCCACATATTCATCATTTAATATACATTAGTATGTACATTATTTTTTGTTTAATTTTCCAATTTCACATCTGTCTCCCTCTCCAGTGTGAGTTGTGTCTGTGCTGGCAGCATGGTACCTGTATGGGCCTCTATGAAGACAATGTCCCACACTCCTACATCTGCTACAGCTGCAGAGACGCTACAGGTACACACACACACACACACACACACACACACACACACACACACACACACACACACACACACACACACACACACACACACACACACACACACACACACACACACACACACACACACACACACACACACACACGTGTTTGTTGGTTTGTTTTCATCCTGTTATGTCGACCCTCAGGTTGGAAGCGGGGTCGTTACTTCCTGTCGGACTCTGATTGGCTGAGGTCGGGTCACATGTTCGGCCTGTCGTGCGTGAGGGAGAACTACTCTGAGCTCAACGCCTCCAAGATCACACACACCACCCAGTTGCTGGCGCACACACTCGGCCTCACCCAGGTCCTCAGAGGCCTGCAGCTCAAAATGTGCCTCCTACAGTAGGTCCTCCTCCGTCTGCTCCTATTGGCTCTCTAGTGATGACATCATATACATCATATACCTTAGTGGTGATATATTGTATATGTTAGTACGCTAGTGACAACATATCATATACATTGTTTATGTTGGTGCATAATTAATTATATCACTTCATGTTTCCTGTCTCCCAGCTGCCCCACCCACCCAGACCTGCAGCTGTGGAGGTTACCGTGGAGATCGGGGGAGGGGCCAACCGCCCTAGCCAATCAGAGAGCCGATACAGAAGGGAGTAACAGTGGTTTGGCTGGGTCGTACGTCAGCAGTGAACACTGCTACCAGAAGACCGAAGCATCATGGGAAAATGAGGAGAAACATGAGAATATAACAGCTAGTGGAACCAGCCAGAACTACAAGGTACTGTTACAGTCTGTCCTCTATCACAGCTACAGTCTGTCCTTTATCACAGTTAGTCTGTCCTTTATCACAGTTACAGTCTGTCCTATAGTCTGTTCTTAATCATAGTTACATTCTGTCCTTTATCACAGCTACAGTCTGTCCTTTATCACAGCTACATTCTGTCCTCTATCACAGCTACAGCCTGTCCTTTATCACAGCTACAGTCTGTCCTTTATCACAGCTACAGTCTGTCCTTTATCACAGCTACAGTCTGTCCTTTATCACAGCTACAGTCTGTCATTTATCACAGCTACAGTCTGTCCTTTATCACAGCTACAGTCTGTCCTTTATCACAGCTAAATTGTGTCCTTTATCACAGCTACAGTCTATCCTTTATCACAGCTACAGTCTGCCCTCTATCACAGCTACAGTCAGCTCTATCACAGCCTCAGTCCGTCCTCTATCACAGCTACAGTTTCCTTCATCACAGCTACAGTCTGTTCTTTATCCCAGCTTCAGTCTGTCCTCTATCACAGCTACAGCCTGTCCTCTATCACAGCTACAGCCTGTCCTCTATCACAGCCACAGCCTGTCCTATATCACAGCTACAGCCTGTCCTCTATCACAGCCTCAGTCTGTCCTCTATCACTGCCAGAGTCCTGTATCACAGCTCAGTGTGCCCTCTATCCCAGCTCAGTGTGTCCTGTATCACAGCCTCAGTCTGTCCTCTATCACTGCCAGAGTCCTGTATCACAGCTCATTGTGCCCTCTATCACAGCTCAGTGTGTCCTGTATCACAGCCTCAGTGTGTCCTGTATCACAGCCTCAGTCTGTCCTATATCACAGCTACAGTCTGTCCTGTATCACAGCCTCAGTCTGTCCTCTATCACAGCCAGATTCCTGTATCACAGCTCAGTGTGCCCTCTATCACAGCTCAGTGTGTCCTGTATCACAGCCTCAGTCTGTCCTATATCACAGCTACAGTCTGTCCTGTATCACAGCCTCAGTGTGTCCTCTATCACAGCCAGATTCCTGTATCACAGCTCAGTGTGTCCCCCAGCAGGATGTAGGGTGTGTGGAGGTGAAGGTGGAGGAGAGTCTGTGTGCGTCTGCAGCTGATTGTCAGCTCCACCTGCTGGAGCACATGGAGGCCCTGCACAGCCAGACCTCCACCCGCATGGACCTGATAGAGAGGGAGCTGGACGGTAACACTCACTCACTCACTCACTGACGATGGGTTAATGTCTCTACCGCACTCACTCTCTCACTCACTCACTCTGAGGATGGGTTATTGTTACTTTCTCACTCACTTACTCACTCTGATAATGGTTTAATGTCTCTCACTCACTCACTTACTCACTCTGATAATGGTTTAATGTCACTCACTCACTCACTCACTCACTCACTCACTCACTCACTCACTCACTCACTCACTCACTCACTCACTCACTCACTCACTCACTCACTTTGATGATGGGTTCATTTCTCTCACTCACTTACTCACTCTAATGATTGGTTCATGTCTCTCTCCAGTTCTAGAGTCCTGGTTGGACCATTCCGGAGAGCTGGAGCCTCCAGACCCGTTGTCCCGCCTCTCTGAGATCAAGCAACGAATCAGAAGGCTACTCTGTGACCTGGGTACCGTGAGGCGCCTGTCTGTCATCCACTGACCTTTGACCCTGTTCCCCCAGCAGGGGGCAGTGTTACCAGAGCTGACAGTGCCCCAACAGGACAGGACAAGTACTGCACCTTCACTAGCCGCTAGCATTAAGCTAGCATCACGCTAGCATCACGCCACTGGAACTGGCTCCTCCTGGAGATGCCGAGCTGGATCGTTAGCCAACACACGCTAATATGAGCTAACATAAGCTGACAGCCCCCATTACCGCGCATGAGTAAAGTGAACATCCCCTTTAGCACATGATGTTGACATGTTGTTGGCAGTTTGCCATGCCGTTATCATGTTGTTGACATGTCGTTAACATGTTGTTGACAGTCAACTATGTTGTTGACATGGTCAGTGTAAATACTAGTGGGTGCCCTGCCATGTGCTCCGGCTGTGTGACTCCCCAGGCGTATAAAGCTTTGATCTGATACGATGTGTTTTAGCATCGTAGCGCCCGGTGGCCACACGCAGCACTCGGAGGAAGGACGGCGTCCGTGGGAATGTAATTCCGATGTGCGTTACTTTTGACCCAGAGTCGGTCTCTGGTCGGCCAGCACTTTGACGCCCAGGGACACAAGATGACGCTGAGCAGGTCAGACAGCTCATCGTATGGCTATCTAGAGCTCAGCTGTCCTCCCTGCTCCTGTGATCCTCTCACCTGGCTCCTCCCCTCCCCGCCCCTCTGAGCCAATCACCTGGCTCCGCTCCACGCTAATCCCTGCTAGCACCAGCGCCTCCCAAGACACGCTAATAGACACAGGCTGCACCAGATCTTTTAACAACTCCCCCCCCCCCAACAGACCATAATAAGCACCGCTATCGCCTGGGTTACTGCATCAGGTCGTGGAGTCTCCTGAAAGCTGATTGGACTTCAACCAGGCAGTAAACATGACAATCCAGGAAGTCCTATTCTTCTGAAGGAGCGGTGTATTCCTGTTTAAAGCTCTAGTGTCTGCCGCCGTACCAGCTTCTGTCTCTGTGCTGAAACATACTGAGTATTAAGTGGAAAGCACAAACAGCTATATCTTATTTGAACTTTTATTCCAATTCCAATATTAGTTGGCCGGTGATATTCAAACCACATAATCTTTGTTATATTTCCCATGCCTGTTTCAATTTTGATGGTTTTTTATATTTCATTATATCTGACAAAAATTATCTCTATTTTCCTCGTAAAAGAGAAGAATTTATAGTGCTATAATCTGTTTTGTTTGAAGTAGGGGACTGCTAGAGACATTTAAATTTATACCACAAAGTAATTCCTGTTTCTGTTTTACTGCAACGTGAATAAACGTGTGTTTTGACGCGTGTTTGTGTGTTGGCTAGCAGTTCATAGCGGTACATGTGCGTAGGAGCGGAGGAGAGCGTGTGGTTGTGACCAGACGTTCCCGCTGGGGCATCCTGCTCTCCCTGCCAACCGGACCAGGTCCTGTCTCTGTGCCAGACCTGGGTCTTAGTACCAGAGGCGTCTGGCTGCGCACACACAGACAGTACAGGACTGATCCTGTGCATTCTGACCCTGTTATGTAGGTGTTGGACTGCATGTGAACGTCACCCAATCAAATCAAACTTTATTCACATAGCTGCGCGTTTGGTGCAAAAATGCAATACAAGGTGGTTAACAATACAATGAAGATAAAGATACAAATAATTAGTTAATAAAAATGAGTGAGCTGAATAGGTTTGTTTTAAGGCCCCTTTTAAACGTGTTCACAGATTGTGATATCCTTAGCTCATCCGGCCTTTTGTTCCAGAGGACCATAATAAAGGCTGCCTCCCCATACGTCTCTTTCTGACCCAACTCAAAGGCCAGTAGGCCTACCAGATGCCCTGAGTGACCTAGGGGGAGCAAGCATCAGAACCATGTCTGACAAGTATTCAGGCGCTAATCCATTGATTGTTTTGAACACCAATAAGAGGGTTTTAAAATCTATTCGAGAATCTATCCTCCACACAATAGCTTGATAGACGGGATGTTTCCTACAGACGGGCTCCAAGCGAGGCGCAAATAGAGGGGCTCTGAGATTGCTATAGCTGTGCCAAACTCTGAAATCAAACGACAAGTCCGTTGTTTAGGTAGTACTAGCCCCGCCCCCGGGGCGTCTACAAGCGCCGCCCCTCAGCGTGGAGCCAAATTACAGACGACCAGAATCCGCTCGCTAGCCTAGCCGACTGTTAGCCTCTGATAAACCAGTCCTGTTTCCTGAACTCAGAGCGAACGGTAAGTACAGGCTGACGCTGCTAATGATTAAGCTGATGGTGTATTGATGAGTAGCGTCACGTCAACGTCGTATATTCGATAGCGCTTCAGGAGCTAACGGTAGCTGCTAATGATAAGGACAGCTGAAGGGATCTCCGTTTAACCCCCGGTAACCATGCCAACAACGTGTCAAAGTGCTCGATATACATCACGTTGTTGCAGTGATGCGGGGTGGGAACGCACCAGGTAGTGGTGAAGGAGGATGCGAGGGAAACATGATGCTGATTATCATGTTCAGCCTTATGGTGGTCATGTATCATGTATGTATCATCTATTGCATACATCATGTATGTATCATGTCTTATCTACAACGTGTATGTCTCAGGCTCAGCCTAATAGTGATCATGTATGTATCATGTATTACATCCATCATGTATGAATCATGTATGTTCAGCATGATCGTCATCATGTGTATATCATGTTCTGCCTTATGGTGGGCATGTATGTATCATGTATGTAGCATGCATTACATGCATCATGTATGTATCATGTTCAGCCTGATGGTGATCATGTATGCATCATGCTCAGCATGTGGTGATCATGTCGGATCCAGAGATGCTGAGTTCTGCGAGGCCAGGGATATTAAGGTCCACCAGATCTTCAGTCAGATTGACCCTCTAGTAGAATGAAGCTCTGATGTGTGTTGGTGGAGGAGGAAGTGGCAGAAGGTGTGTGTGTGTGTGTGTGTGTGTGTGTGTGTGTGTGTGTGTGTGTGTGTGTGTGTGTGTGTGTGTGTGTGTGTGTGTGTGTGTGTGTGACTGAGAGATGTGATGCCAACAGCTTCTTCGGAAACATTGGTTACTTAGCAACAGCAGGGTAGAAATGCTGTGAGCAGAAGCAGGATGGGCACTGAAAACGAACACTACCTAACCCTGTCATTAGGGGGCGTTACCTAACCCTCTCATTAGGGGGAGTTACCTAACTCTGTGATTAGGGCTCTTGTTACCTCACCCTGTCATTAGGAGGCGTTACCTAACCCTGTCATTAGGGGATGTTACCTAACCCTGTCATTAGGGCTCGAGTTACCTAACCCTCTCATTAGGGCTCAGTTGTTGTCTAATGTTGTCTGCCTGGCCCCGCCCAACAGCTTGATTGACAGCCGAGTGGACCAGTGATGGAGGAGCTACATGATGTTCAGCTGACTGAGATCAAACCACTGCTAACAGGACAGGTAAATAACCATGTGACTGAGGGTCAAAGGCCCCCCAAGACCCTCTAAGGTCCACAACATCACTCCCCGTAAGAGGTCAATTAGATGTTCTTCTTGTTATCACTGAGGTTATTCAGGATGTTTTGAATCTCTCTCTTTATCTCTGTCTCTACAGAGTGGAACCAACCTGCAGGACTTCGACTGTCAGGTCAGTTTTGTGTGTGTTTGTCTGTGTGTGTTTGTGAGAGACAGGATGTAGGGGGAGGGATACTCTTTGTCAGGAGGTCAGCCAGAAGATGATTGGCTGTTCTACTTATGGCACTCAGCCAATCCCTGCTCTCTCTGATCTAGTCCCTCCCTCTCCGGTAGGTGTTTGAGGTCCGTTCCTGCTAGGATAGGGTCCAGGAACACGTAGAGTTAGCACGTTTACATCCAGGAGAACGTAAAGTTAGCCTTTTTAGATCCAGGAACACGTAAAGTTATCCCCTCTACTTCCAGGATTGTGTCCTACATTCGTCTAAATTCCAATTCGGAAAAATGACGTTGATCGTCAAATGAGTAATCCTTTTTTGTGAGGAAACTGAGTTTGTGTTGCAGAATGCTTTAATATGTTTCTCAGAAGAGGCATTTCTGCCCTATATTGAAACATAACATAATTCCTGTACCATAATGCATCCTGTTCCCCGCTAGCAGGATGAGTTATGGTCTGGATCTGTTGTCTCTGGGTTTGGGGGGGGGGGGGCAGTTTTGGTAGCTACAACCGGCTATTCGTCTTTAGCTATTAGCCTTTAGTTGTTAGACTTCAGCTAAGGAGGTATGGATTGGTTGGGCTGATTGGTTACCATGGTGTCTGGTGGTTTCTGATTGGTCAGGAGCATGATGTGGAGACCCCCCATGGAGTGCTGCATGTCACCATGAGAGGGGTTACCAAGGGCAACCGTCCCACCATCCTCACCTACCATGACATCGGGCTGAACCGTGAGCACACGCGCACACACACACACACACACACACGCACACACAATTTGTATCTCATACTGTACGCACACAATAATAACTGGTCTAATTGTGTGTGTGTGTGTGTAGATAAGTCTTGTTTCAACAGTCTGTTTAACTACGAGGACATGCAGGAGGTGACCCAACATTTCTCTGTCCTGCATGTGGACGCCCCGGGACAGCAGGACAACGCCCCCCCCTTCCCTTCAGGGTAACACGCACTCACTCACTCACTCACTCACTCACTCACTCACTCACTCACTCACTCACTCACTCACTCACTCACGGTGTAACGGTACACGTATTTGTACCGAACCGTCACGGTACATGCACTTCGTAAATGTGGCTTATATAGCGTTAATATGGCGAAGGTAAAGGCTTGTTTGGCGATGTGGAATTTAAAACTTGAACAATGTACAAAGTAATTAAGGTGCAAAGTCAAACCGGAGAAGTGATTCAGGAAATGATTTTGAGGACCAATCACCGCCCTTGCCGTCTCCATTGCGTCGACCAATAGGTTCATGGCGTCGACGGTTAGTTAAAAAATATTGGCTCCGCACGTAAGCCATGAAGAGGGTCTCCGACAGTCTCGGGGATATGAAACGTTCGTTTTGGAGCACAAATACCACATGTACGCGCCGATTCTACCAAAACACTATAAACTTGGAATGATGGGACATCAACATGCACACCTACATACACAACTCTATATATATATATATATATATATATATATATATATATATTTATACAACGGGGGGCCTAAATCCAGCGATCTGATTGGTTCCTAACCGTTGTATAATGAGCGTATACATAACTGCTATGACGCCCGATCATTTTGTGAAAGTATCACTCTGCGCCTTGAAGTGGAAACCGTTACAACCGTTCTCTCGGAGGGACGCTAAAGTGTGTTGCAAAGCGACCGTCGTGCATTTTGAAGGCAGCCAGGAGGGACTACTTTTTGGTGGTCTTTTATAAAACGGCTACTTTGACTTTCTTGGTTTCTTTTTAAATGTAGTGTGTCTATGACTTTCGTTTCGCCATAACAGTAACCGTTGTATAAAAGCAATAGATCACGGCAGTCAGTGGCATGTGCTCATTATACCACTGTGAAGGGGGTCGCCGGCCCTCCGCTGCGCGTCGGGGCCGGACAACGCCCCTTAACAGTGGTATAATGAGCACATACCACAGCCTGGCGTGATCTATTGCTTAAATATATATATATATATATATATATATATATATGCATACTATTATGTGTGTGTCTCTGTCTCTGTGTAGGTACAAGTACCCCACCATGGATGAGTTGGCAGAAATGCTGCCTTGTGTCCTCACTCAGCTACAGTAAGGAAGACACACGATAATGAAATAGATCAATAGATGATGAAATAGATCAGTAGATAATGAATAGAGCAGTAGATAATAAATAGATCAGTAGATAATGAATAGATCAGTAGATAATGAATAGATCTTGGATCATTTGATAATGAATGATTCGGTCTTGATCATTAGGTAATGAATGAATAGCTCTTGATCATTAGATAATGAATGAATGGATCTTGGATCATTCGATAATGAATGAATAGCTCTTGGATCATTCGATAATGAATAGGTAGATCAGTAGATAATGGATGAGAGATGGATGACTGGATAATGGAGGGCTTGGTGTTCTGTGTTTAGGGTAAAGAGCGTCATCGGTATTGGAGTCGGAGCTGGAGCTTACATCCTCACAAAGCTGGCTGTAAGTTCAACATAAACCCTACCCCAACCTGCCCGCACCTGATGTTTAGAACAGGACCTCCAGATGATGGCGACCTGTCCCGTAGACTAACTAGATGTTGAGATCAGGACCTCCAGATGATGGAGACCTGTCCCGTAGACTAACTAGATGTTTAGATCAGGACCTCCAGATGATGGCGACCTGTCCCGTAGACTAACTAGATGTTGAGATCAGGACCTCCAGATGATGGCGACCTGTCCCGTAGACTAACTAGATGTTTAGATCAGGACCTCCAGATGATGGCGACCTGTCCCGTAGACTAACTAGATGTTGAGGAGTTGAGTTTTCCATTTGATGACTCGATGGTTCTGATGTGTGCAGCTGACCGAGCCGGCCTTGGTGGAGGCTCTGGTTCTGATCAACGTCGACCCCTGCGCCAAGGGCTGGGTGGACTGGGCCGCAGCCAAGGTAACGCACACGCACGCAGACACACACAGGCATGCACACACACAGTGTATATTGTGATACACATCATGTATATTGTGATACACATCGTGTACAGTATGTTGTGATATCCATCATGTATGTTGTGATATCCATCATGTATGTTGTGATATACATCATGTGTATTGTGATACACATCGTGTACAGTATGTTGTGATATACATCATGTGTATTGTGATACACATCGTGTACAGTATGTTGTGATATCCATCATGTATGTTGTGATATACATCATATATGTTGTGATATACATCATGTATGTTGTGATAAACACCCTGTGTATTGTGATTCACATCGTGTGCAGTATGTTGTGATATACATCATGTATGTTGTGATATACATCATGTATGTTGTGATATACACCCTGTGTATTGTGATATACATCGTCGATATTGTTATTGTGTTGTCAGTTCAGCGGCTGGACCAGTACCCTGGTGGACAATATCATGAGTCACCACTTCAGTCCGGTAAGTACACACTGGTAGAGACACACTGGTAGAGACACACTGGTAGAGACACACTGGTAGAGAGACAGACAGACAGGTAGAGAGACAGACAGACAGACAGGAAGAAGGAAAGACCAGTAGAGACAGAAAGGGGTAGACAGACAGACAGGCAGAGAGACAGACAACCAGGAAGAGCGAAGGACAGGAAGGGGTACACAGACAGACGGGCAGAGAGACGGGTAGAGTGTCTTACAGACGGACATGCCGACAGGTAGAAAGAAAGGTATTGAGGAACATGCAGACGGGTAGAGATGGACATACAGCATGTCTCCCCTCCTGCAGGACGAGATATCTGACAACCTGGAGATCATCCAGACGTTCCGCCTGCACATCTCCCAGGACATCCCCCAGGAGAACCTGGGCCTGTTCTACACCAGCTACGACAGGTAGAAGCACTACTAGTACCACTAGTACCAACACTGGTACTACTAGTACCAATACTAGTACTGCCACATCCCCCAGGAGAATACTTAATTGTGTGTGTGTGTCTGTGTGTGTGTGTGTGTGTGTGTGTGCGTGTGTAGTCGTCTTGAGCTGCCGATTGAACGTCCGATCCCTGGCCTGAACGAACACACAGTCACCACCCTCAGGTATTTTCTCTTTCTGTCTCTGTCTCTGTCTCTGTCTCTCCGTCTCTAACCTGTGTGTGTGTTGCAGCTGCCCTGCTCTCCTGGTGGTGGGGGACACTTCGCCTGCCGTGGATGTCGTGGTGAGTCATGACAGCAGAGTCAGGTTTACATTCCATTTATTCTGCAGCTGCTTCTGTCCCGAGCGACTTCCAATGAGTGCTTCAAGCAGTGGGGTTCAACAGAAGGGAGCCGGAACCACCGGAGGAGATCCAAAATGGAAAAAAAAAAACAGAATCTTGATTTTACATGTTTATTTCTTTCATGGGCCAACAACGTAACCGTCAGGATGTTACCGCGACAACAGAACCGTCAAGGTGTTACCGTGAGAACATGAGAAGAGTCAGGGTGTTGCCATGCCACAACAGAACAGTCAGGTTGATACTGTGACAACAGGAGAACAGTCATGGTGTTACCATGACAACATGGGAACAGTCAGGGTGTTACCCTTACAACAAGAGAAACGTCAGGGTGTCACCATGAAAGCAACGGCAAAGACGGGGTGTTACCGTGACAACAACAGAACAGTCGGGGTGTTACCGTTGCAATATGAGAACAGTCAGTGTTACCATGACAAAAATGGACCGGTCAGTGTGTTACCGTGACAACATGTTCTGTGTTCCCAGGTGGAATGTAACTCCAGACTCAACCCCACCAAGACCACCCTGCTAAAGGTAGGCTTCTGCCTGTCTGTGATCCACTCTGTCACTCTATCTTATCATTCTGTCTGTCTATCTGTCTGTCATCCTGTCTGTCCCCTTTCCATTCTTTCTGTAATCTAAGTCTATGTCGAACGTCTGTAAGGACCTGTTATGGTTGTCAGGCTTCATAACGTGTTGTTCCCTGCTCCTCCACCAGATGGCAGACTGTGGCGGGCTGCCCCAGGTGGTGCAGGTGAGTCTCACACCACTACCATATTCATACAGCTGCTCTGATCTATATCTATATCACACTGATCTCAAATGGATCCGTATTTATAGATACCATGCAAGTAACTGTTAAAAAATTTAATAAAGTGCATAATAAGTTCAAAACTATCAGTTCATACATGTAGTGACTTCTTAATGAGATAATAACTATATGTTCATGTAATGACTTCTTGATGAGGTAATAACCATGTCCTATGTTCTCTGTCCAGCCAGGGAAGCTAGCGGAGGCGTTTAAATACTTTGTCCAGGGAATGGGATACAGTGAGTAACCTGCTTCTCCTTCAGCCGGCTCATTTACCTGTCTTATTCGCTGACCAGTTAGTTAGCAAGCGCACCGGTAATTTACGTGACTAGCTAGCTAATTTACGTGAGTAGCTTGGTAATTTACCTGACTAGCATGCTAATTTCTGTGACTAGCTACCTAATTTCCGGGACTAGCTAGCTCATTTTCGCTTGCTAGCATAGATGCCTATCTAGCTTAGAGGACTAGTTGATGTGATGACCTAACTCTAGCAGTGCTTTCTGTAATGGCTTCTCTTGATACCTTGACAACGATTGGACCAACCCTAAGCCAATCGCAGTGACCCCTTTGATTATATAAGCCAACACCAGTATAAATTGCTGATACCTTGCATTATACATTTAGCAAAGCTAATAACGTATTTATATTCCTTCCAAAGACAATGTAGAGAAAATGTATGTTATTAAGATGTCCTGATGTCGCCTCTCCTCACTGCAGTGTTTAGTGTGTCTGCCTGTACCACTGTTCTGTGTTTGAAATGCTACAAAATACTAGTTTGTGTGTGTGTGTGTGTGTGTGTGTGTGTGTGTGTGTGTGTGTGTGTGTGTGTGTGTGTGTGTGTTGATCGCTGTTGCCTCTTCTCTCTTCCTCCTCTAGTCCCCCATGTTGTGTTAAGCAACCTAAGAACCAATCAGGTATCAGGATTTAACCTAGCAGGTGTAACCCCGCCCCTTAGCTCACTCCCCTCATTGGCTGATGGTTAAACAATCTGCCCTCTGTCTGCTTGTCTTTACAGTCCACCTGTCTCACTGCCTGTCTCACTGTCCAAGTGTCTGTTTAACTGCTAACTCTGCCTGTGTCTGTCTGTCGGTCAGTCTATACCCTAGTGTGCATGTGCTTGTGTGTGTGTGTGTGTGTGTGTGTGTGTATGAATCTGAACCCAGTCCCTCTGATATTTCGGGCCCCAATATCATTTGCATGGTAACCACTACCATCCCCCGACCCCACTACAAGTGAACTTGTGATATTGCCTGTGTGTTCTATCATATACATCACTATATTCCAGAAGTGTAGTCTCCCCCAGATGCTAAAGCCAGTATAACAGCCTGTTTTTCACCCCCTAGTGGCTACAGTGTGTATTACAAGGTTTGTCACACCCTGGTGGCAACAGTGTGTATTACAATGTTTGTCACACCCTGGTGGCAACAGTGTGTATAACAGTGTTATGTGTATAACAGCCTCTCTGTCACACTGTAGTGGCTACAGGGTGTATCAGTATGTATCAAACCGTAGTGGCCACAGTGTGTATAACAGTGTTTTCTCTCTCTAGTGCCCACCGTCAGTATGACTCGTCTGGTCCGCTCCAGAACTCACTCTGCGTCCAGCATTGGGTCAGGGGAGAGCATTCGTAGCCGCGGTACCGCCAGCGGCCTGACAGAGGGCGCCACCACCCCAAAACACATGCCAAGCCTCCCCATGGAGGTCAGCGCCTAAACAACCCAGCACCCTCTCCTTCCTCCCCGCAGTTGATGTACTCTGAACTAGTGACTGCATGACCTCCCGACCAGCAGACGTTATTTATTGGAAACATTTCGTCCTCCATCTTCCGTTCAGCTTGCTCTCGTTAGTACCGGTCTTTTTCTTAAATCCTTACTGTAGCCGCCCGCTCGGGTAGCTTCTCTAACTAGCATAGCGGCTCTGTGTTAGCTTCTCTACCTAGCATAGCGGAACTGTGTCAACGGTGCGTGAGCAGAAGTAGTGTACCTTGAATAGTCTCCATTGGCTGCTGTGTTACTGCATGGCCATGTGTCGCTGCCCCCTAGTGGACGGAGGTTCTGTTTTGATTCTGTTCTCTTCTGGAATCCTTCAACACCCAGTACCGTTTCCATGTCTAGTTAGATGATGTCCAAGCCCAGTTCAGTTTGATATATAAGGTCATTAACCAGGAAAGCCTAGTTCAGTTTGTTATACGGTTATTATTTCTGTGCCCATCTTGATGTACTATTTATTACATTGTATTTATTCCGATTTGTATGGAAAGATGTTGTTTGTACTGAAACTTAAAAATTTGTACTAAATAAAACATGTTGTAACAAAGTTGTGATTTATTGTTTATAAAACAACGTATCAAATGGAACATGGAAACATTGACCATCAGCCTGCTCAGACCGGTTCTAACCAGCTCTGACCGGCTTAAGTCGACTCCGGCCCTCTTCCAACACCGGTTCTGATTGGAGAGAAAGGTTTTCTTGTCAACAGGAAGAATAGTCCAGGAGGAGGTTTGGCCCGGTCCAGAGGACTAACAGGCTGAAGGAGGTCTGGTTAGGGGTCCAGGGCTAGGAGGCTGGAGGACTGGTCTTGCTGCACAGGCGAGCCAGGAGTCCGGCCATCTGCAGCAGTGAGTTGACCCCCTCCACAATCCTCATGTGGGTGTAGCCGATCTCCTGCAACACACCAACACGTTAGAGGTGTGTGTGTGTGTGTGTGTGTGTGTGTGTGTGTGTGTGTGTGTGTGTGTGTGTGTGTGTGTGTGTGTGTGTGTGTGTGTGTGTGTGTGTGTGTGTGTCCCCCACCTTGATGAACTCCAGCTTCAGGTACTCGGCCATCTGGTAGGTCTTGCAGACCCTGAAGATGTTGCCCATGATGTCCTCGGGGGAGTAGCCCAGCGCCCACAACTCCTCCACCACCTTGTAGGCCCCGTCCACGTCCCCCTCCACGCAGCGACCCAGCATGCCCTTCACCAGCAGGGGGTGGGGCTCGTCACACACCTTGAACACGTTGGTGCTGTCGATGTAGCCGAAGCCCGAGTGGGTCGACTGCAGGTTGTTGAGTGCCTGGAGACCACAGGGAGTAGAGTTACAGGAAGTACTGTGTTACAGGAAGTAAAGGAAGTACTGTGTTAAAGGAGGCATCGCGTTAGAGGTAGTACAGGAAGTATCGTGTTAGAGAAACAATAGGAAACTGTTACAGGAAGCACCATGTTCCAGGAGGCACTTTGTTACAGGAAGTACCGTATTACAGGAAGTACAAAGTTACAGGAAGTAAAGGAAGTACTGCGTTACAGGAAGCATCGCGTTTGAGGTAGTACAGGAAGTATCATGTTGTAGGAATAGGAAACTGTTACAGGAAGCACCATGTTACAGGAGGCACTTTGTTACAGGAAGTACAAAGTTACAGGAAGTAAAGGAAGTACTGCGTTACAAGAAGCATCGCGTCAGAAGTAGTACAGGAAGTATGGTGTTACAGGAACAACAGGAAACGGTTACAGGAAGCACCATGTTCCAGGATTTACTTTGTTACAGGAAGTACCGTGTTACAGGAAGTACCGCGTAACAGGAAGTACAATGTTACAGGAAGTACAGAGGTTCCAAAAACTACAAGAAGCACAGCAGAAGTACAAAAGACACCGGACATGAGGTGCAGTCACATGAACCATAATCCAAATACTTCAGAACTCCATCCCAAACCCCATCCAACCAGCAGCAGCTGTCTCAAGCCCCCACCCGTCTCAGGCCCCCACCTGTCTCATGTCTCCCTGGGCGGTGAAGATGACGGCCTCCAGGCCGTCGGGGCAGACGGAGAGCTCCTCCAGCTCCACCACCTGCTGCAGGCGGGCCAGCACCTGGCCGTCTGTCAGCTTGCTGTAGCGCAGCACGGCGCAGCGCGACTGGATGGGCTCGATGATCTTGTCGGAGGCGTTGCAGGCCAGGGCGAAGCGCGTCGTCTTGGAGTAGATCTCCATGATCCTTCTCAGAGCCTGCTGTGCCCCGTCCGTCATGCTGTACAGCGTCAAATAGACACCTGTTCATACAGCTGTTCATCCACACAGTCACCTGTTCATCCATACATTAGTGATTCATACAATACCCTGTCCATCCATACGTCTAGTGATTCATACAATCACCCGTTCATCCATACATCTATTGATCCATTAATTCACCTTTTGATCCATACGTATAGTGATTCATACATTCACCTGTTCATCCATACATTCACCTTGTTCTAGGTAACTATTATATGCGTGTGTTGGACAATCCAACGGAGTGCTTCTGATCACAATCAAATAGTTTTCAATGTTTTTCATTCTGTAATGTTAATTACAGTTAAACCTATTGCTGCATGCTCTTTCTAAACACTAAAGATGCATCACAGCTCGACATCAGAGCCGTTTATTTGTAATAGCTGAACGTTGGAGACAGACAGACCTGTCAGCCTCGTCCAGGATGATGACCTTGTGTCGTCCTTTGGGAAGTGTGACCTTCTGCTGGGCGAACATCTTGATCTTGTTCCGTACCACGTCGATACCCCTGTACATCACATGTTACCACATCACACATTACCATGACTACCACTACGTCATACCCCTGTGCATCACATGTTACCATGACTACCACATCACACGTTACCATGACTACGTATGCCCCTGTACATCACACGTAACCATGACTACCACCATGTGGATAGTATACCCCTGTACATCACATGTTACCATGGCTACCACATCACACGTAAACATGACTACCACCACCCCTGTACATCACACATTACCATGACTGCCACGTTACCATGACTACCACCACGTCGATACCCCAGTACATCACTGGTTACCATGACTACCATGTCGATACCCCTGTACATCACAGGATAGCGGTAACCATGACGATAACCCTTTAAAACATCCCACGTTACCATGATTACCATATCACACGTTAGCATGACTACCACATCACACGTTAGCATGACTACTGCGTCGGGACCCCTCACCTCTCATTAGAAGCGTTGAGCTCCAGCACCGCGTCCTTCATGGACGCGCCGAGCAGGGCTCTGGCCAGGCAGAGGATGCTGGTGGTCTTCCCGGTCCCCGGAGGCCCTGGAGACACGACCGGTTGTTCATAACGGGGTGGAACATGAGTACAGAGACACAGCCAGCGTGGTCTTACTGCTTGACAGCGCGGCCGTTAAGCACGAACATTTCACACATTACACACATCACATGTCACGTTACCTGCGATGATGATGTTGGGGACGTTTCCCTCCCTGGCGAACACCTCCAGCCGGCTGACTGTCTCCTCGTTACCGACTATCTGGTTGAGCTTCAGCGGCCGGTACTTCTCCACCCAGGGCAGGTCGTAGGAGCCGCCGCTGCTGGAGCTCTTCGCCGGCTCCTCTTTCATGGGAGCGGGCTCTGGTTCTGGTTCTGGTTCTGTCGGGTTCTTCATCTCCACATCCATGTTCGCCATGATGTTTACTTCCCTCCCCAGTACTTCTGTAACTTTCCCGCCCTGGTGAACCAATGACACCATCCGATTGGTTCTTCAGCAACGCAGCGTCCACTCATTGGATGAGAAGCGAGCCGTCACCGGGCGGTTGCTTTCTTCTATTTATTTTTTTTTCTATTTCTAATATTTTGATGTTATAAGTTAAAAAATTACAACTATGTTTTATTAATCAATTTAATTGCTATCAGTAGCCTAATAGAGGACGGATATCTTTTCTTTGTGTTTGTCCCATAGGATTGAATATGCAAATTAATCTTACATGATATTGAATCAATGTTATTGAAGAAAGGGGGGATGATCTATAGAGAGCGCCATATAACCCCTGATATTAATATTTCAATTCGTTTTATTCATTAAATAAAAAAGAGTCCGTGTGACGTAGTCCCTGGCGGATGCGTCGTCACGCCCTGAGGATGTCGTCATCACCCGACCACTTCCTACTTCCCCAAACACACATCTCGTCCACCGATCGGATCGATGCGTCTGTTGACACCAGCTACATTATCGAACCATCCGGACGTTTATGATTTAGTATGAGCAGCGTGACTGAGCCTCCGGGCCTGGAGACCCAGCGACGGGAGGTCGAGGCCCTGCTCCAGGGAAGCGAGCTCCGAGCGGGGGGCAGCTGGTGAGTGTGGCCGCCCTGGGTGCGCTGGGCGCCGGACTCAAGTGACAGCTCCGAGCCGTTAGCATGGGGGCTAGCAATGCTACCTACACCGCCGCATCGAAACCCGCCTGAAGTCTTGAAGCTGACTATGAAACAGACGCCCCAGGCGGCTGAGGGGTAGACTTTAAACCGCCAGGAGAGGAAGACCTGGTAGTACCAGTTGATCGAGATAGAAACTAAACCAGGCTGAACCTCTTCTGTTATGTAGCACAGCTCACCCGGGAGCTGATGCCGACCGCTCCGGTCATCAGTGTCCTCTCCTTTTATCACCTATATAGACATTGAAGGTGTCCAGGACATTGAAGGTAAAGCAGTAGATAGATAGAGGGATAAGGTGTCCGTACCCACCGGACCTCATCAGTTGTTATTGATCTAGTCACGTCCTGTCAAAGCGAAACCATAAACAGTGATAAACCATAATCCCTCATCTCATCTAATCTCAATCTGTGTGAATCACAGGAACTATTTTTTGCTTTCGGTTCTGGTTTTACCAATGTAAAATACGTAAAGGACGGTCCCGGGGATCACCTGTAGTGTACACGTACACTACTGTAGCTAACACACTCAGACGATGAACATCTTAAACATAATCTCTACCCATATACATAACACTTACTACCTAAACTAAGACGTCGCTAACATGTTATTTAGCATATATTCATAGCTAACTCTGTCTAAAACTGTTGTCGATATGTTTCTACAGCAATTGAAGACGGTATCTTTGACTACGGTTGGTCTTATCCTAGCTATCTTTGTTGCATACAGGGAATGAGTGAACCTAGAGATTGTTAGTGCTTTGCACTTGGTTTTATGAACGTCCTTATTGTACCGACAGCGATATATTGTTGTTTCTCTTTCTTCTGACGAATGTACTGACTGTAATTCGCTTTTGATAAAAGTGTCTGTTTAGCTGCCCCGAGCCCTCTCCTAACGCTGGTGTGTGTGCAGGTACATGGTGGAGCGGCGCTGGTATGACCAGTGGAAGGAGTTTGTGGAGACTGGAGATCAGAACTCGTCCTCATTCCCAGGACAGATCGACAACTCTGAGCTTTTCGAAGGTCAGTTCCCACGGATACTGTACACACTGTATCGAAACTGCACAAAATACTAGCAAATGAGGGTCAGAACATGGAATAAGAATCATCATTCAGAAGAACTCTTAACAATTCAAATGATCTGATTATTACCGGGCCGTAACAAACATCAACTGATCAAATGTTGTGGTTGTTACCACACAATAACAAACTCTAACCAATCAAATGTTCTGGTTGTTACCAGACCATAACAAACACCAAGTGATCAAGTGTCCAAACATGAAATAATAACAAACTGCACCAGTGGATCTAATGCAATTTTGAAACCTTAGCAAACACTATCCATTTAAATCTAAGATATTACCAAACCATAACAAACCCTAACCAAACCGCACCCAAATCCAACCGATACGTTTTATTTTGAGATAACCAAGCCATAATAAGACAAAAAAAAATTAGATGTACTTCATCTATCCCAGACGGGAAACATCATATCATTGGTTGAATAATACGAAACCTCTCAAAACAACAGCCAATCACAGGTCAGATTATGAGCAAACCACCCCAGATGAGTTGAGTCTTGTCTCTGGCCCCACACCAGCAGAACGTGATACGACCTCTCTCCTCTTGTCTCCAGACCAGGACTCGTACCACCTGAAGGAGCGCCTGGTGGAGAACGAGGACTTCATGCTGGTTCCTGCGGAGGCCTGGCGCAAGCTGCTGGCCTGGTATGGCCTGGTGGAGGGCCAGCCTGCCCTGGAGCGCAAGGTACATCCTCTAGCATGCTAACAGCCCCTCGAAACCATAGAAAACGGCTAGAAGGCTAACGCAAGGAGGTACCGCTTCTAGCAAGCTACCAGCCCCTCAAAACCATAGAAACCTGCTAGCACGCTAACGGCCCCCTCGAAACCATATAAACCTGCTAGCACGCTTGATGTCAAACACGTGTGTGTGTGCGTGTGCGTGTATTTTAGGTGGTGGACCTTCCCAGCACCCTGAAGGTGGAGATCTATCCTGTGGAGGTCTACCTCTGTCTCCATAGCAACATGGACACCGTCATTACTGCGCGCTTTAGCCGCGCCGACCGAATACGTAAGTGTGTGGATAGATCGTGTGTGTTTACGTATATTATGTATGTGTGTACTTATACTACTTCTACTTGTACTAATGTGTGTGTGTGTGTGTGTGTGTGTAGACTCCCTCCAGGAGGTGATGTGTAGGGAGTTCTCGGTCCAGCAGGGGGCAGAGTGCCGTCTGTGGATGAAGAGCTCAGACACCAGCTGTGAGCGCCTCAGGAACGTGCACGTGAGCGTGCTGGACGCCTGCCTGACCTCCGGCATGGTAGGGTCACGACCTCTCACCTCAACCGGACTCACTACCTGCTGCCTGGAGATAACGTGTGCGTGTGTGCGTGTGCGTGTGTGTGTGTTCCAGACGGTCATTATGGAGATGAGGAATGCTGATGGAACCTGGCCCAGCTCGAAACCTCAGATTATGTAAGAATCTCTCATCCCTGGTGTGTTGTGTTATAAATATGTGTTGTGTGTAAGTTTGTGTTGTGTATAAGTATGTGTTGTGTATCTCTATCTGGTGTGTTGTGTATAGAGATAGATAGATATATACTTTATTAATCCCGGGGGAAATTCAAGTATCCAGTAGCAGCCGAAAACACACATAAAAACAGTGCAGATGGATGTGCAAAAATACAGATATAAATAAATAAATATAAATAAATAAATAAATAAAATGTCCATTGTTGTTATCTATTGTCCTCCCTGCCTTTACTGGGAGCTGTTGTACAGTCTATATAGTATAAGTATGTGTATTTGATCTTTATCTCTGATGTGTGTGTGTGTGTGACAGGAGGTGTTCGGTGGAGGACCAGGAGTACAGAGGTCAGCCAGGAGTCTGTGGTCTCAGTAACCTTGGAAACACCTGCTTTATGAACTCTGCTCTGCAGGTACGCACACACACAGCACACACATTCTTCCTTGTTGGTGTTGGATTTCTCTCTCTTCCTCGTTGGTGTTTGATTTCTCTCTCTTCCTTGTTGGTGTTTTATTTCTCTCTCTTCCTCGTTGGTGTTTGATTTCTCTCTCTTCCTTGTTGGTGTTTTATTTCTCCCTCTTCCTCGTTGGTGTTTGACTTCTCTTCTTCGTTGGTGTTTGATTCTTCGTTGGTGTTTGATGGCTCTTCTTCTTCGTTGGTGTTTGTGTCTCTTTTTGGTTTGTGTTTGAGCTCTCTTCTCCTACGATGGTATTTGATGTCTCTTCTTCGTTGGTGTCTGATGTCTCTCTACTTCGTTGGTGTCTGATGTCTCTCTTCTTCGTTGGTGTCTGATGTCTCTACTTCGTTGGTGTTTGATGTCTCTCTTCTTCGTTGGTGTTTGATGGCTCTTCTTCTTCGTTGGTGTTTGTGTCTCTTTTTGGTTTGTGTTTGAGCTCTCTTCTCCTACGATGGTATTTGATGTCTCTTCTTCGTTGGTGTCTGATGTCTCTCTACTTCGTTGGTGTCTGATGTCTCTCTTCTTCGTTGGTGTCTGATGTCTCTACTTCGTTGGTGTTTGATGTCTCTCTTCTTCGTTGGTGTTTGACGTGTCCCTCTTCCTGGTGGGCGTGTCCAGTGTCTGAGCAACACTCCGCCCCTGACGGAGTACTTCCTGCGGAGTGCGTACCTGGAGGAGCTCAACTTCACCAACCCTCTGGGGATGAAGGGTGAGATCGCAGAGGCTTTCGCTGACGTCATCAAACAGATGTGGTCCGGACGCCACCACTCGGTGGTCCCACGCATCTTCAAGGTACACCCCCCCCCCCCGACTCCCGACTCTTAACCCTCAACCCTAACATAACTCTTAACATAAACCCAACCCCTGACCTTAGCCCTAACATAACTGTAACAAAAACCCAACCCCTAACCCTAACATAACTCTAACACAACACCTGCCCCCCTTCCCCCCCCCCCCCCAGACCTTGACCCCTGACCCTGACACTCAACCCTGACCCACGACCCTCCGCCCTGCCCTATGTGCGTGACTAACCCCAGGGGGTTTGTGTGTGCAGACCAAGGTGGGGCACTTTGCCTCCCAGTTCCTGGGCTACCAGCAGCACGACAGCCAGGAGCTGCTGTCCTTCCTGCTGGACGGGCTCCATGAGGACCTGAACCGCGTCAAGAACAAGGAGTACATCGAGCTGAGGGACGCAGGGGGGCGGCCCGACCAGGTCAGCCTTCAAGAGGACATTTACATTTAGGGGAATCAGAAGATGCTTTTATCCAAAGAGACTTTGGATAAAGTACATTTATCAGAAGAAAAATAAGCGGCAATATATCGCTGTCGGTACAAGGATGTTCATAGAAACAGTCGCTAGGTTAACCCGTTCCCTGTATGCAACAAAGTAGTACTATAAAGTACTATTTTTAGGGGCAAGGAGGTGCAACATACAATAAGGATAAGGGGGGGGACTATGCAGGGGCTATGTGAACACTCAACAAGTGTGTCTTGAGTGTTTTGCTGAGGCTGGTTAGCCATCCTGACATCACCGCTTCACCCTATATCCGAACAGGAGGTGGCTGAGGAGGCTTGGCGGAACCACCTCCGCCGTAACGACTCTGTGATCGTGGACACCTTCCACGGCCTCTTCAAGTCCACGCTGGTCTGCCCCGAGTGCCACAAGGTCTCGGTCACCTTCGACCCCTTCTGCTACCTCAGCGTCCCTCTTCCTGTCAGCAAGGACCGCGTGATGGAGGTGTTCTTCGTCTCCCTCGACCCCAAGGAAAAGCCTTTCCAGGTAACACACACACGCGCACATGGAGAGACGACACATTCACCCACACATCTGTAGAGACCGCACACTCACACACCTGTCCAGGTAAAACACACACGCCTGTAGAGACAACACACTCAGACACCTGTAGAGAATACACACTCACACACCTGTAGAGATAGCGTACTCACACACCTGTAGAGAGGACACACTCACACACACCTGTCCAGGTAAAACACACATACTCACACTCGCACACACACACTGAATTCAGTCAGTGCTGGGCCAACAGAATCCCGTGTGCAGGTCAGTGTCTATAGTGTGTGTGTGTGTGTGTTCCCAGTATCGCCTGCTGGTTCCCAAGGCGGGCAAGGTGTCGGACCTGTGCTCTGCCCTGGCTCAGCTGATCGACATCCCGGCCAAGCAGGTCAGTCCGTCCGACTACCCCAGTCCACCAGGACCCTGAGTAACCATGGCGACAACGTGTGGCTAATGCTGGATGGCTTCATAATGTGTGTGTGTGTGTGTGTGTGTGGGTTAGATGGTGGTGACTGATGTCTTCAACCACCGCTTCTATAAGATCTACCAGGCGGACGAGGCCCTGAGCTGCATCCTGGACCGCGACGACATCTTTGTGTACGTACCGCCGCTTCCTCCTCAGAACAAGACGCACTGGCAGCATGGTAGCCTATCAGAGCGATGGATCGTAGTAGCCAATCAGAGAGGGGTTTGGTAAACGGTATTTTAATTAATGCTGTTCCTGAGAATTGGGTTTGTACAATACAGTCTCTGTAATTCACATCTCTGTCTCTGTCTCTGTCTCTGTCTCTGTCTCTCTCTCTCCCCCCCCCCCCCCCCCCCCCCCCTCCAGGTATGAACTGAGTCGTGGTGTGGGGGGCGGAGAGGAGGTGAACCAGGACGAGGAGGTGGTCCTGGGCCTGTACCTCCGGGAGCGCTCCCACTACCGGGACTACGGCTCGGGGAGCAGCTCCTACGGGACCTCCCTGTTCGGCCACCCCCTGCTGCTGTCGGTCCCACGGACCCTCTGCACCCAGGAGGGGCTCTACCCCCTGCTGCTGCAGAGACTGGAGTGGGTCACACAGACACATTCACACACACACACACACACACACACAGACACATTCACACACACACAGAGAGACACACATACACACACAGAGAAACACACATACACACACGCACGCACACACACACAGACGCACACACACACACACACACAGACGCACACACACACACACACACACAGACACACACACACACACAGACACACACACACACACACACAGAGACACATCCACACACACAGAGACACATCCACACACACAGACACATGGAGACACACGCACACACAGAGACACATCCACACACACACACACACACACACATACAGACACACCTGGTGTAGGAATCACACAGACACACACAAACCTCCCGCTGCTTCAGAGACCTAGGACCCCCACACACACACACACACACATTGTATATCAATATATTGTGCGTTTGTTGGGTGCTGCGTCTCTGATGTGTGTGTGCGGTCTGACCCAAGGCGCTACGTTCGACCTCCTGACCCCTCTGAGGAGGTGGAGGAGGAGGACGAGGAGGAAGAGGAGGAGGAGGTGTTCAAGACTCAGACCAACGGGATCAGTGATGGTGAGTCTCTACCATGCTGGTTAGCTGCTGGTTGAAGAAGACACACAGCTTTGTGTGTGCACTACCAAGTTAAGTTAAAGAGCTAGGTAGTTGGCTACGAAGTTAGATAGTTAAGAAGTTACCAAAAGCTACTGGCTAGCAAACTAATCTTCATTCGTTAGTAATGAGTACATTAGTTAGTTTGTAAGCTTGTTATAAGTGTGTCCACTTAGATATTTAGCTAGGTAGTTAGCCAGGTAGTTGGTCAATTATTAAGTAAATGAGTTAGATAGTAGGTTATCTAGTTTGTTTCCTCTGAACACGCCAGTGTGTTTATAGATGGTTAGCTGGTTATCTGGTTAGTCAGTCAGTTAGCAGGTTATCGGGGTAGTCAGTTCGTAAGCAGGATATCTGGGTATTTAGTGAGTTAGCAGTTTATCTGGGTATTCAGTGGGTTAGCAGGTTATCTCTGTAGTCAGTGAATTAGCAGTTTTTCTGGGTAGTCAGTGAGTGAGCAGGTTATCTGGATAGTCAGTGAGTTAGCTGTTTATCTGGGTAGTCAGTGAGTTAGCAGGTTATCTGGGT
Source organism: Gadus morhua (assembly GCF_902167405.1). Lineage (NCBI taxonomy): Eukaryota > Metazoa > Chordata > Actinopteri > Gadiformes > Gadidae > Gadus > Gadus morhua. The sequence continues at coordinate 22,156,111 of NC_044048.1, read as the reverse complement.
AGTCAGTGAGTTAGCAGGTTATCTGGGTAGTCAGTGAGTTAGCAGGTTATCTGGGTAGTCAGTGAGTTAGCAGGTTATCTGGGTAGTCAGTGAGTTAGCAGGTTATCTGGGTAGTCAGTGAGTTAGCAGGTTATCTGGGTAGTCAGTGAGTTAGCAGGTTATCTGGCTAGTGGGTTAGCAGGTTATCTGGGTAGTCAGTGAGTTAGTAGGTTATCTGGGTAGTCAGTGAGTTAGTAGGTTATCTGGGTAGTCAGTGAGTTGTCTTGCTTAACCACAGATGAGGAAGGGGAGGAGAACGGAGAGACCGCTGGCCCCTCCCAGACTGGTGACGGACAGGCGGTCAGCCAACCGGACGCCACGGCCCTGACGACGCCCCCCTCTGACACCAACAACGCCCAACCCTCATTGGACAGCAGCAGTGAGGAGACATCCAATCACAGCTCAGCTGCCAGCACCAGCAGTGCCAGCTCCAGTGCAAACGCTAATGCTAGCGGAGAGACCATTGCTTCCTCAAATGCTAGCGCTAGCACCAGCCATGCTAACACTAGCCAGGCTAGCACTAGCCATGTTAGCTCCAGCCCTGCTAGCTCCAGTCCTGCTAGTGGCGGTGCAGTAGCAGCAGCCGGGGAGACTGCAGAAGAAGACAAACAGGAAGAGGCGTGTTCTCCCATCCCAGCAGCCAATGAGCAGCAGGCGAGGAGGAAGTCGTGTCGTAAGAAGAGGAGGAGTCTGTTCTCGATCCAGGCGGTCAACTCCAACGGCACCACCGAGAGGGGGATGGGCGAGGGCGGCCTGGCCTTCTCCTTCACCTGTACGTTATTACACTATACACACATGTATATACTATATCTATATACTGCCCCCTCACTCTCTAACCCTGGGGCTTTCAAAGTATGAGAGAGTGAGCCCCCCCTCAGAGAACTAATTTCAGCTGAGATGTTTTAATTATTTTACACATTTTAAACATCTCTGATCATATCTTAAACATCTCTGATCATATCTTAAACATCTCTTATCATATCTTAAACATCTCTGATCATATTTTACGCATTTTAAACATCTCTGATCATATTTTTGAAACATTTTAAACATATTTTTGAAACATTTTAAACATATCTTTGAAACATTCTAAACATTTCTTCACACATTTTAACATCTTTATCTAAGCATGTTTTTGCTTAGCTTTTTTAAAATACATTTGAACATCTTAATATGTAAACTGCCAGTTTGGCCTCCTCTTTAGCTCACCTCTACTTTAGTGGGAGCAATGAGTTTGCGTCTTTAGCTTTGCGTTTTTTCCTGTTACTTTATCTGGTTTATTTTCTCTCACGTCGCACCCCCCCTGAAGAACTCTGGCGCCCCCCAGGGGAGGCGCGCCTCACAGTTTGAAAACCACTGCTCTAACCCTTAGACTGTCTAACCCCCCTGACAACTCTCTAACCCCACTGACACTGTCTAACCCCCCTGACACTGTCTAACCCCCCTGACACTGTCTAACCCCACTGACACTGTCTAACCCCACTGACACTGTCTAACCCCACTGACACTGTCTAACCCCCCTGACACTTTCTAACCCCACTGACACTGTCTAGCCCCCCCTGACACTGTCTCACCCCCCTGACACTGTCTTACCCCCCTGACACTGTCTCACCCCCCTGACACTGTCTGATCCCCCCTCACTCTCTAACCCCGATACTGTCTCACCCCCCTACTGTCTCACCCCCCTGATACTGTCTAACCCCCCTACTGTCTAACCCTGTCTCACCCCCCTGATACTGTCTCAACCCCTGATACTGTCTAACCCCCCTACTGTCTAATACTGTCTCACCCCCCTACTGTCTAATACTGTCTCACCCCCCTGATACTGTCTCACCCCCCTGACACTGTCTAACCCCCCCTGACACTGTCTCACCCCCCTGATACTGTCTCACCCCCCTGACACTGTCTCACCCCCCTGATACTGTCTCACCCCCCTGATACGGTCTCACCCCCCTGATACGGTCTCACCCCCCTGATACTGTCTCACCCCCCTGATACTGTCTCAACCCCCCTGATACTGTCTCAACCCCCCTGATACTGTCTCACCCCCCTGATACTGTCTCACCCCCCTGATACTGTCTCACCCCCCTGATACTGTCTAACCCTGAGCTCTCCCCCCAGCCCAGCCCTATGTGGCCATCGACTGGGACCCCGACATGAAGAAGACTTACTACAACGAGAACGAGGCAGAGGTGACCTTTGACCTCTGACCCCTGCTCACACTGTCTATGAAGCATTGGATTCATGTCATCAATGGAAATATTTTATGACATGAATGGGAGTATTTATGTATTATGTATTAATATGAATATAGTGTGTATTTATATTAATATTATGTGCATTAATATGAATATCGTATGTATTCATATGAATATCGTATGTATTCATATCTAGAAGTACACCAACCACACCAGCTTGGATGAGAGAGCATTGATATGAGTATTGTGTATTAATATATATATTGTGCGTATTCATGTTTAGAAGTACACCAAGCACAGCAGCATGGATGAGTCCCAGCAGCAGATGTCCGTCCAGCTACAGGAGTGCATCCAGCTGTTCACCACCACGGAGACGCTGGAGGAGGACAACCCCTGGTAACGTGTACATTATAGAACATAAATACATTACACATACATTATATACCATAACTATATACACAGGTAATATATACTGTGTACTGTGTGTTTGTGTGTGTGTGTAGGTACTGCCCTGTGTGTAAGCTTCACCAGCTCGCCACTAAGAAGCTGGATCTTTGGGGGCTCCCTGAGGTCCTCATCATCCACCTGAAGAGGTTTTCCTACAACAAGTTCTCCAGAGAGAAGCTGGACTCCCTGGTCCACTTCCCCCTCAGGTAGGCCCCCTGTAAACCAGGTCCTGGTCCCATGTAGACAAGGTCCTGGTCCTACTGGACGCACGCACGCACGCACATTAGGCTAAGGGTTAGGGCTTTGGGCTAAAGGTGGAAAGTAATCTTGGCTTTCACAAGAGGTATGCCCCTCATCCACTCTCGCGAGTGGTTTGATGTTTGCTCAAGCATGCAGCGCAAATACTCGCTTCTGGTGTAAACGCACCGTAAGGTTTAGAGCTAGGCTTTAGGCAAAGATTTAGGGTTAGGCTTTAGCCTAATGGTTAGAGCTAGGTTTTAGGCTAAGGGTTAGAAGTAGGCTCTCGTCTATTAAGATGATTGATGATCTATTTTATTCATCGGTTTATTTTATCGGTTTGATTTTTGTCCTGTTTCTCCAGAGATCTGGATTTCTCTGACTGTCTGCTGAGAAAGAAACTGACCAATGGGGAGCCTCCAAGCCGCTATGACCTCATCGCTGTGTCCAATCACTATGGAGGACTTCGAGATGGCCATTGTAAGACCCTCCCCTCTCTTCCTCAAACACCTTTTTAATGTAGTGAATTCACAATAACATAGTTAATAGAGGTTTAATATCGAAGCTAATATAATAGCGTACTATAGTAGCATGTATTTTTGGTCCCTCAGGTTAACCTCACAGGGCCTCAAATCAGAGTGTGTACATAGCTAAAAGTTCTATTGGTCTTTAGTATTTTCCACTCTTATTTTGTGTATGTGTGTTTGTGCGTGTGTAGACACCAGCTACAGCAGGAACAAGGACAACGGTCAGTGGTATTACTACGACGACAGCAAGGTCACCTTCGCTACAGAGGACCAGATAGTGGTGAGTCATCTTCAATCACACTTGAGTCATCATCAATCACAGAGAAAACGTCCCCAATAAGGGGTGAGTCATTATCAATCACAGTAATAACATCCCCAATAAGTGTATATGTGTCTGAGGGGTAATGAGCTACATCAGGTGTCATTGATAATAAGCTACGTCAGGTGTCAGAGTAATGAGCTACGTCAGGTGTCAGTGGGGTAATGAGCTACGTCAGGTGCCGGTGGGGTAATGAGCTACGTCAGGTGCCACCGGGGTAATGAGCTACGTCAGGTGTCATTGGTAATGAGCTACGTCAGGTGCCACCGGGGTAATGAGCTACGTCAGGTGCCGGTGGGGTAATGAGCTACGTCAGGTGCCACCGGGGTAATGAGCTACGTCAGGTGCCACCGGGGTAATGAGCTACGTCAGGTGCCACCGGGGTAATGAGCTACGTCAGGTGCCACCGGGGTAATGAGCTACGTCAGGTGCCACCGGGGTAATGAGCTACGTCAGGTGCCACCGGGGTAATGAGCTACGTCAGGTGCCACCGGGGTAATGAGCTACGTCAGGTGCCACCGGGGTAATGAGCTACGTCGCCTGTCTCCTCCGTGTCTCCAGACCAATGCAGCCTACCTCCTGTTCTACCACCGACAAGACAAGATCAGACACCCGGCCGCGCCCAGCCCCGCCGCTAGCCACGCCCCCTCCCCCGACATCACTTCCTGTAGCAGCCAGGAGGCGGAGCAGGGCGGGGCCGCCTGCGTCACCATGGAAACGGACTGAATAAATCTGCCCGGTGCTTTTGTTGATGTGAATGGGCCTTATTTTATATTATTATCATACCGTTATTAAATATCATATCGCTATTATATATTATATTATTTTAATGATGGTTCCCCTCCGGACAGACTGGAAGACACGAGTTATGGGAAGGCCCGTCTGTCTGACAGCCTCGCAGACAGATTATTATGGGTGATGGGTTATGGGTGTGGAAGAAGAGGGTTGCTGAAACGCGTCCCGTGAGGTATATTATGGGATGGTGCTCATTGTGCTAGTTCAGGCCTCCTGTCCAGAACACTGTAACTCACCACCTAGATCTATCCACCAATACATCTCCACACGTCTAGAGGGGGTTGGGTCTGAGTGACGGCTGAACCAGCAGCATCAGGGAGTATATATATATATATATATATATATCGTGTATATTGAGGTACAATCTTTCTGGGGACTTTCTTCATGGATCAGGGTCGGTCTGGGGCTGTGATTGGTGCAGGGTATGATGCCAGGTGTTCTGATTGGTCAAGGGTATTGTGTATAGATGACAGTGGTGGACGGTTGGCTAACCAGCAGCTGAAGGCTCCGCCTCCTGGTTCTACAGTTCTGTACAGTATTTTTGTAATAAATGTATAATGATAACTGCTGGGTGTGACACTTTCCTCAGACAAAAACAGATGAAATATTTTAATGTATTCCAGCTTTTGATATGAATAAACGTTGCTATGACAACACCATTTTATTGGCGTGTGATGATTCGCCGGGCGTGGGCAGTCGCCACGGAAACCCGACGATTGCCGGGTTATAACGGCCCACCACGTGGTCTTCAGTGTTGGGGGTCCTGGGGAGACCGGTTCCCCCCCCCCCACCAGCTGCTGGTTGCCACGACAACAAAAGACTCCCATCCCTCCCCGTTACAAAAGAAGACCCAGAGAGTGGAGAGGAAGCATGTCTTTATTGAGGAGCGGCGAGGAAACGAGACGATAAATAAGACGGACGGCGTCTAGAACATGGTGGCCTGCAGCTCCTTGCTGAAGAGGTTCTCCAGGTTGAGGTCCCGGGACATGAGCTCCTCCTCCACACCCTCCAGGGCCCAGTGGTGCTCCAGCACCTCCAGGGCTTCCCACTCGCTCTGAGGAACACACGAGGACACTACTACTACCACCACTAACTAACTACACAACACACCTAATCATACTACACAACACTATCTCCTCAAGCTATCCCGCTCGCTCTAACACCGCGTTCACGCTGTACGCGCCTGTCGAAGGACCTCATTGACTTTGCATGGAGCGCTCTCGAAATGCATCGTGGGTCGATCCGTTCCGTCTGTTCCGTAGACTGCGTCAAAAAGTTGAGAAATTTTCAACTTTTAGAGGCAGCGACGGATCCGTCGGCCAATCAGATCGCGTTACCCGTAAGTCAGAGACAGAGACGCCCTCCGTCGACGGACAGGTGGAATGTGAACGCGGTGTAAGGAACACATGATAACACTACTACCACTTCACCACACACAATGATACTGCTACACAATACTACCACCATGGCCTCCGACTCACTCTGAAGAACACGTGATAATATACTACTACTACTACTACTACTACTACTACTACACACCTAATGATACTACTGCAACACACTAGGGCTGTAACGATACACAAACTCACGATTCGGTTTGTATCATGATTTTTGACCCACGGTTCGATACATCCCACGATTTTTTTAAATTTAAAAAGCATTTTATTAAAACAACACTTATATACCAATTAACTTAATGTAACATTTAATAACAAATAATTTGGAACACTGAACAGATTTGAACAGAAAGAATACTATTAAAGTATAGCTAAATTAATAAAGAAATAACGTGTGGGAGGATGCTTTTTTCAACTGTTTGGTTGGTTTAGTCAAATATCCTTATTAGCACTTCTTATTAGGCTATGTAGCTTAAATAATGACATAATCAGGCCGTATAGAATGCAACATGTTTAATAGCCTAACTTTCAATAGATGGAGAAAAACCTGAATGTCATGAACTTCGCAATAACGAGGCGTTGCATATGTGTGTACGCCAGAATGGCAATGTGCGTATGCGTGTGTGAGTGACGTCAGCGAGTGAGTGGACGAGCGAGGAGAGCGAGCGGTAGCGCGTGTGTCTAGTGAAGAAGCGAACGAGTCCGGTAGAATAAAGTACCCATCCTGTCAATAATCGGTGGCCGCTTCATTCCGACCTATAAGCAGACAAACTGCCAGTCAAATCACACAAAACACTAGAGACAGGATCACACAGGCCCCCTCTGGATAAATGTCGTTCATATCGCATATGAGCACTTCGACGGCTGTGGAGAAATGCGATCCTCCGTGGCCACGGAGGATTGCAGTCGCATACTTACGGCATCGATAGGAGGGGGCGCTGTCAGCAGACTATTATTTAGACAAATTATTAGCAAATTTCAATCGGACAATTTGACCGCAGAGTTTGAAGGGGCGTATCGCGCTTCTGCCTTCTCACACCGCGAGACAGGTTCGTGGCTTTAAGTATCGCGATTTTCGGTTTGATACGCGTATCGTTACAGCCCTACAACACACAGTACAAAAACATATAGTACTAGTTATCTTTTCTGACCCCTGGGGCTGCGTCCTCTTACCTTGAAGGCCTTGTTGGGGTCAGGGGGCATCGCCATGGCAGCGCCGGTCATCTGGTCCTGCATGACCCGTGATTGGTCAGCAGCTACACACCGGAGACAACGCGTGTAACGTTATTAATACAGAGAATGAATAAAGATTGATCCATTCAGGAGACCCCCACCAGGGGGGGATGAGGATCAACCCTCACACAGGGGGAGGGTCCAGCCAGATGCATGATGGGATGGATTAGCCTCCAGTCATCTGGGTGGGCCTTCCCACTAGTGATGTCACTAGGGGGTGGATTCTGAGGAGGCAGTGTGGTGCATGCTGGGAGGTACTGACCGTTGTCCTGCCCCAGCAGCAGAGTGTACATGCTCCTCAGACCGAACACGTTGAGGAAGTACCAGGACGCAGAGCTCACCCTGAAACACAAGGCATGCTGGGATACCGACAGACGAGGGGTGTGTGTGTGTGTGTGTGTGTGTGTGTGTGTGTGTGTGTGTGTGTGTGTGTGTGTGTGTGTGTGTGTGTGTGTGTGTGTGTGTGTGTGTGTGTGTGTGTGTGTGTGTTACCAGGAGGCGTCCAGGGACAGCAGTTCGATTCCCCTCTGCAGCATGGGTTTGAACCTCAGAGTGAGAGGGAAGGGGACCTTGGCTGGAGCACAGGAACACAAGCATTACCCCTCACTCTGTAACACATTACCCCTCACCCTCTCACACATCATCCTGCCACCCCTCACTCTGTCACCTATTACCCCTCACCCTCTCACTCCGTCAACCCTCACTGTCAAACAATACCCCTCACCCTGTCACCCCTCACTCTGTCACACCTCACTCGCACCCATTAGCCCTCGCTCTGTCACACATTACCCCTCACTCCGTCACACAGCAGGGGTCAGGACTCACTGATGACGAAGCCTGAGAAGGCCCAGTTGATCCATCCTCCAATCAGGATCATGGGGAGGACGTTGGTCAGGTTCCCCTTCATCATGTCAGTCAGCATGCTGGTGTCTGCACAAAACACACACACACACACACACACACACACACACACACACACACACACACACACACACACACACACACACACACACACACACACACACACACACACACACACACACACACACACACACCTTAGTACCAGAAGAGGCTGCTAATAACCATTTCACACTGTCCTCTCACACACTCTGTACCGGTCATAGGGTTCTTGGGGACCACCTTCCTCTTCACCGTCTTGAAGAAGCCTGTCTCTGTGTCGTTGAAGTAGAACTTCCTCATGGCAAACGACTACACACAGAGTCAAACACACACACACACACACACACAGTACAGAGACACACACAAGGTTAGATACAGGCAGTCAAAACGTGTGTGCGTGCGTGCGTGCGTGCGTGCGTGCGTGCGTGTGTCGGTGTACCTGTCGGGGGATGTACTTTCCGTTCTCCCTCAGGATTCGGCTTCTCAGCAGCACCTGACTGAGGAGACGATTGTTTAAAACATCTGAGCAACCAATCTGATGCACGGCCAATAAACACCACTATGGATCTACTGCTCAGTCATTTAGCAGACACTTAAATCAGACACCAACAGGGATCATGTCCTTAAGGAGCAGGCAGGGGTTAGACAGTACAGAGACAGGTCATTAAGGACCAGGTAGGGGTTAGACATTACAGAGACAGGTCATTAAGGACCAGGTAGGGGTTAGACAGTACAGAGACAGGTCATTAAGGAGCAGGTAGGGGTTAGACAGTACAGAGACAGGTCATTAAGGAGCAGGTAGGGGTTAGACAGTACAGAGACAGGTCATTAAGGAGCAGGTAGGGGTTAGACAGTACAGAGACAGGTCATTAAGGAGCAGGTAGGGGTTAGACAGTACAGAGACAGGTCATTAAGGAGCAGGTAGGGGATAGACAGTACAGAGACAGGTCATTAAGGACCAGGTAGGGGTCAGGGGTCATCTTGCACTAGGGGATCAAAGGGATCAAAAACAAAACCTTTCAACTTACCCTAATTTAGCCACCGCTAAAACAAACTACTAGACTTACTAACCGCTAGTCTAACTCACTAACTAGTAGAACGCCTAGAATAACTAAGCAATAGTCTACACATCACACAAGCCTCCAGTCCCACCTGTCCGACACCTCTCCAGACCTGTCTCACAACCACCTGTCTGACACCTCTCTAGACCCACCTGTCTGACACCTGCTCCAGCTCCACCTTCTTGTCACTGTGCAGCAGCTGGCTGACGTAGTGACGCAGCACGCCCACGAAGAAGGTGATGAAGACGATGGGCAGAACCACCCACACCCGGATGCTGGAGTCCAGCAGCAGCTCCGCCATGGTGCAGGGTAAAGGTCAACGGAGAGAGAGAGACACACACACACACTCACTCACACACACACACAAACAGGGCGGGGATCTGGAGGAGCAGAGCATGATGGGAGATGAAGGCATGACACGCAAGGCATCGTCTATGACCTCTATAAGATAAGTTAAGATAAGGGGCATTAGTGTGTCTAATGACAGACATGACGGGACCGTAATAGAACTGAAACGAGATGATACACTAGAATAACCAGAAGACATGTCGTTGACACCATGAGAGCAGTAGAGATGGTCCACATTAAGACCCTACAGGTGGTACAGGAACCCCAGACCAGACAGTATTATTAACCGCACACAGCGTACACCTGCTGGTCTGCTACCTACATACATAACTAGTTACATGCATAACAGTATTAACTCTAGTGATTAATGATTGAGCTCTTTCCAGTGAAGGACACACACGCAGACGGACGCACAACTGGACAATCAGGGTATATTATATATACCAGACCATACGCTGATGCAAGACAAGTAGATGTCAAGTTAGTGAGAGTTAAGCTAGGCAGAGTTACGTGAGGGAGAGTTAGGGGAGTTTGAGTTGGGTGAGTCAAGAGTTTAGGGAGTTCGAGTTAAGAGAGGTGAGGGTCTCCTGCTAGCGGCTAGCCCAGCAGCTAGCTGGTCTTAGTTTGAAATAAACACGGGTCACGTGACTCGAACCCCACGCTGATAAAACGCTAAACACGAGACCGTGATGTCAGTAGGATGGCTTCTCCTGTCGTACCTCACGACTCACCACATCCACGAAGTCCTGAGGAGTTCGGTACGGACACGTTCAAACGAGGAAGAAGCGAACTCCAGACGGAGAAGAAGAACACTTCTGGTTCATGATCAAATGACGACGTGACAGCGTCCCTCAGCGGCCACGCGTGTGACGACACCTCGCACAGCACACGAGACTGTATGAATATATTCACATTCAGGGCCTTTAGAAGACACCTTCATCCAAAGCGGCTTACAATGAGTACATTGGTCAGAATAAATTATTTACTATTTCGTATTTTATACTCTTGCAGGTAGTGCAACGTAATTGTATAGTAAATGCATTGGATTAAGTTGAGTAAGGAATTATTCAACGCAATGTAAGAAAATGATATTTGGTTAAGTGTTTAGTACTCCTAACCTAATCATATAACCCTAACCCCCTATATCAAACCCTAGAACCAAAAATCCTACACACGGTACGACACACGCACACATACACACACACCCGTGCATGTTCACATACACACTCGCTTGCGCACGCATGAAAGCACGCACACACACACACACATAGCACACACACGCAAACCAAAAGAAAAGACATGTGGGCACCACTGGAACAGATCTTTATATCATAAGAGCAATTATATTATGTCCACTGGTTCAGTTCTCCGTTTCAAAAACAAGTACAAGTAATATATTTTATGTACACAACGAAACGTTTCCACAAGTCATCTTTAAAACAAGGCGGTTCCTCCAGGCAGGACACAGTACAGGAACAACAACATCACCTCTCACCCCCAGGACGTAGAACACCTCTCCAAGACTGTCGCCACGAAACCTCAGAGACATCGACAGACATGTCTGCTATAGATCTATATCCCTACACATAGACACAGACAGTTACAGACATGTCTATCATAGACTTATATGTATATCTATACACATAGACTCCTACAGACATGTCTGTTATATCTCTACATCTCTACACAGACATATAGACAGCGACAGACATGTCAGTATGCCTCTGTGTCTATATCCCATCTCCCCTTTCTAGATGTCTACATGTGTAGAGACGGAGACATTATCTAGATGTCTCTTTCTCTACACATACAGACATCAAGAAAGAGGAGATGGGAGGAGAGACGGCTGTATCTCTACACAGAAAGATCTAGGCTCCAGGTGAGATCCAGGTGGATTCAGGTGGATCCAGGTGAGATCCAGGTGGATCCAGGTGAGATCCAGGTGAGATCCAGGTGAGATCCAGGCTGATCCGGGTGACCCTCTCTCGGTGTACGGTGTGCAGAGCTGGTGGGCCCATCAGGCTGGTTCTCAGGGTTCCAGGGAGGTTAAGTCCTCATGTATTTACAAGGTTCAGAGTTCAGAGTGGGTACAGGAGTAACATGCAGCCAGGAGGGGGCGGGGGGGGGGGGGGGGGGGGGGGGGGGGGGGAGGTCACAGAGAGTAGCACCACCAGGGGTCAGAGGTCACAACGTTTCTGATAAGTCAAACAGGGCTCTCCTCGAGTGGCTCAATGTGTTGAAGGTATTTGAGATCTTGAACGGGTCAGAAGTGTTGTACTGCGGAAGCACGTGGTGACACGTGTGTTATTACCAATCCTAACGACGCTGGTGCCAGCTGTCCCCCATGGAGACTTCATCTGAGAACTGGTTTAAAAGGAGGAGGAGGAGGAGGAGGAGAGAGATGTTATGACTCAGAGAAACTTGTTCCTTTTACTGTTTAGGTAGTTTATACGTTTACATCCGGAGGCAGTGAAACTGCTGTGTGTGTGTGGGTGTTTGCATGTGTGAGAGTGAGTGAGTGTGTGTGTGTGTGTCTGTGTGTGTAAGAGTGTGTGTGTGTGTGTGTGTGTGTGAAAGATAGCGTGTGTGTGTGTGTATGTGTGTGTGTGTGTATGTGTGTGTGTGTGTGTTTGTGTGTGTGTGTGTGTGTGTGTGTGTGTGTGTGTGTGTGTGTGTGTGTGTGTGTGTGTGTGTGAAAGATTGAGTGTGTGTGTGTGTGTGTGTGTGTGTGTGTGTGCGCGTGTGGCGGTGGTGACGGTCAGGAGGAGGGCTAGAGGTACTGATAAAATTTCACCTCTGTGTTCAAAACCACAAAACTTTATCAATAAAATAGCTTTTACAAGTGTGTGAGACAGCGGTTCCGAGGTGTGAGATCGTGCGAGCATGCGGGCGGCGGGGTCCAGACCCATGGGTCAGAACCAGCAGAGTCTCTGGACCGTCAGAACCTGTTTCTGCTTGTTATGATGCAAGAACACACAAAACCAAAAGAGCCAAGGAGACGACCTCAGCTCACATAGACGACCCAAAGGAAATCCAGGAGCTCCACCGAGGAACAGAAGAACCAGGAGCTGTGAATGTGTTAGAGGAACCAGGAGCTGTCAAGATGTTAGAAGAACCAGGGGCTCTGAAGATGTTAGAGGAACGTAGAAGAAAGAGGAGCTCTGATGATGTTGGAGGAGCCCTGACGATATTAGAAGAGCTGATGAAGATGTTAGAAGAAGCTGTCACCACAATATCGATCCTAACACCACTTGCCCACTGCATCCGTCGCGATCCCGTTGACCTTGAATGGGGCGGAGCCGCAATGCATTGTGGATCCATCCGTTGTGTTGGATCCGTCGGCTCCGTCAAGAAGTTGAAATATATTCAACGTTTCAGGCAGCAACGGATCCGTCATCCAATCAGATCAGATCGCTCGGGCTTGGCTGACGTATGTCTCTGCAAAGACCACTCCCCCATCCGTCAGCCACGCCTTCCGTCATCCGTTGACGGACGGTGCAGTGGGCAGACGGTTTAAGTTTCCACACCAAAAAAAGAACAAGGTTCCACGGTAACTGGGTTCCCACAGGACCTCATCCGGAGATCGATCTAGAGCCTTGCCAATCATCACATGAACAGCCCGTCGAGAACGCCGGCCAATTGAACGAGGACATCCTGTCTGCTCTGAGGTCACTTCCTGTCACCACAGGACAGCACTTGTGTGGCCGACACCAGCAGGTCTGCAGAGTGAGTCGGGGTGGGAGTGACAGCAGGCTGCAGACTGAGTCTTGGTGGGAGTGACCTCCTATACGATGTGTAGCCACATGTTCCTTATACGTCATAACGCACAAAGTGGATTCCTTTAGTCTTGGCAGAAGACAGAACTTGGTTCTGTGTCTCAAAGAAGGTCTGTAGGCGAACCAGCACCCACCACACACATAGCTGGTGGCCATGGGAACAGGACTGGTCTGAACTGTCTGGACGGCTGGTGGATGTAACAGGTCTTTGTTTAAAAATCTTATTTGAGCTTAACTTCACAAGTCACCCATTTCATTTGGGTTTTGAACCAACCAATGATACGTTGTCCTGTCCCAGGACTACACATCCCAGCATGCACTATGTCTCAATACGGCTCCATTCCAACAATAAAGGGGTTTACACACACAGTAGCCTGTAGTCTATAGTTGACGTGGAAACAGTCAAAACGTCTACTTTAGGATATTGATAGGCTTATATTTCCGTGTTACTGTAATAGTGTGATTGGATTAAGGGTGCTGATTGTATGAATCCATAAATAAATGTACCTCTATATGAATATATTTTTTTGTATAAAACAGGAATGCATACCACATCCATTTACGATTTGTCACCAAAAGCCTCAAAGGATCCCGTCCGCGGCAGTTGAAGTCCCTGTGTGTCCAAGCTCCTAGCCTTACCCCTTACTATATGATACTATATATATACTATATATATACCATTCAAACACCCTGCATCCACTGTTTCTACCGGGAGGTTATAACTAAATATACCCTAATATTACCACCATGTATATTTGTATGTACCATGAAGTGATCACCGTATAAATAATGCTTCCGTATTTACATGCATACACGGTAAAATTCTTATTACCGTATATGCAAGTATATAGGGTAAGATAATTTGTACGGTATAGACCTGTTAATACGGTAACATCGTGACCATAAACATTCATATTTGATCTGCCTGTTCATGCAGTCAGACGGTCCTCAGAGTCCGTCTGGAACCTTCTCCGGTTGGCTTCGGTTTGCAGTCTTCTTGGAAACAACATGGCCCCCATCAGGGGGTACTGTTAGCGTTAGCATGTTAGCATGACATTAGCCAGACCGTAGCTGAGCTGTAGAGGAAATAGAGGTCATTATCTGGCACGGTAACTCTTTGGTCCAGTCCGGTCACGTGACGAATCTCGCAGTGTACCAATCGCTGCCCTCGTGTGGACGAGTAGATGGGAAGGTCATCTGGAGGTCACTAAAGGAGGAAGTTGGAACCAGGAAATGTCTGTTCGTCTGTCTGTCTGTCTGTCTGTCTGTCTGTCTGTCTGTCTGTCTGTCTGTCTGTCTGTCTCTCTATTGCAGTGGGTTAGAAGTAAGTCTTTTTGCAAGATGACAAGTTCTCCTCATCCTTGTCCTCCTGCCTCTGTCCCTCCTCCTCCTCCACCTCCTCCTCCTCCTCCTCCTCCTCCTCCTCCTCCTCCTCCAACCCCTCACACCACTGTGCTGATGCGGCTGATGGGCTTAGACTTGGCTCCTCCCCCCGGTGCTGTGGGGGGGTGGGGGGAGAGGGGCGTGGCAGGGGGAGGAAGGGGTGAGTGTGGGGGAGGGGGAGGTATGGCGGAGAGCAGGGGGGGGTACGGCGTGTGCGTGATCAGGCGCGCAGACGGCGTCTGCGGCGGCGGCGTGGAGAACAGGAAGTGGGGGCCGGACGAGGGGGAGGGGCTGAGGGGGGAGTGGGCGTGGCCGTGGCCGGCCTGGCTGTGGGCGTGCATGTGCGCGTGGGGGTGTGGCTGTGAGTGGGAGACGGTGAGGGGGAGCTTGGCCCCGCCCCCGGGCCGCCCCCCGGTGTGGGAGTGGAAGAGTCCGTGAGGGGTGGGCGGGGCCATGGGGGAGTGGGGGGAGAGGGGAGGGGGCGTGGTGAAGCCGTAGCGCCCCCTGTGGTGTGGGTGGGGGTGGGGAGGGGGCCGCCGGGGGGGCGGGGCCGCGTCCTGCAGGTGATAGCGGTGGTGGTGGTGATACGGAGGGGGCGGAGTCTGCTGCTGCTGCCCGGCGACCCCCCCTCCTCCTCCTCCTCCTCCTCCTCCGCTGTTGCCATGGCAATACTGGGCGTGAAGCGCCTGTAGCTTGGAAGGCCCCCCTCCCGCCCCTCCCTCCCCCATGTGGGGGGAGGGGGAGGGGCAGGGGGAGAGGGCGGTGGGGAGGGGCGGGGCAGGGGCGGGGTAGTGGGGAGGCGATGCGATCATCAGAGGGCTGACGGGGCCCCCCTGCTGGGGCGGCGCTGACATCATCACCAGGGGACCCGGGACCTTGCCCCGGCGGCTACCGAACAGGTTGCCTAGGAAACCGCCTCCTCCTCCAGTCGGCTGACCTTGGGCGTGGCCCAGCCCCGGCTGGGCGTGGCCTAGTCCCCCCTGGGAGTGGCTGAGCCCCACCTGGGCGTGGCCTAGTCCCCCATGGGCGTGGCCGAGCCCCGGCTGGGAGTGGCTGAGCCCCCCCTGGGAGTGGCTGAGCCCCACCTGGGCGTGGCCTAGCCCCCCCTGGGCGTGGCCGAGCCCCCCCTGGGAGTGGCTGAGCCCCACCTGGGCGTGGCCTAGCCCCCCCTGGGCGTGGCCGTGCCCCCCTTGGGCGTGGCCAAGGCCTGGGGCCCCTCCCCCTCCGGGGCTGGGGGGCGGCCGGTAGGGGGAGGGAGAGGGGGGCTCCATCGTTGGG
>NC_044048.1:22120173-22130173 GCF_902167405.1 Gadus morhua | reverse complement strand
CCGCTCCTCTCTGCTGCCCCCTCCCCCCCGCTCCAGTACTCGGTGTCACAGCTGGAGGCGGCGACTCCCTCCTCCTCCTCCTCCTCCTCCTCCTCCCCCTCCTCCCCCTCCTCCATGTAGAGGGTGATGTCGCTGAAGGAGGTGGCCGTGCTGTCCTCATGCATGGCTCCGCCCCTGATCCTGCCCCCTCTCGCTCGCCCCACCCCCCGGTGCAAGGAGGTGCTGCTATGGGTCCATCCTCTGTACTCCTCCTCCTCCTCGTCTTCGTCATCGTCTTCCTCCTCCTCCCCCACGTCCTGGGAGTCTTCTGCCTCCGACTGACGGGAGGGAGGGGACATCATCATCGTCATCATCATCATCATCATCATCATCATCATCGTCAACATCATCATCATCATCATCATCATCATCATCATCACTATCTTCATCAACTTCATCCTCATCATCACATCATCAACATCAAAGCATCATCATCACATCATCACATTCATCATCATCATCATCATCATCATCATCATCATCATCATCATCATCATCATCATCATCATCATCTTCATCATCATCAAATCATAACTTTATCATCATCATCACATCATCAACATCAAAGCATCATCATCACATCATCATCATCATCATCATCGAGTGAGTGAGTGAGTGAGTGAGTGAGTGAGTGAGTGAGTGAGTGAGTGAGTGAGTGAGTGAGTGAGTGAGTGAGTGAGTGAGTGAGTGAGTGTGTGTGTGTGTGTGTGTGTGTGTGTGTGTGTGTGTGTGTGTGTGTGTGTGTGTTTGTGAGTGTGAGTGTGTGAGTGTGAGTGTGTGTCTACCTGTTTAGAGAAGGAGTCTCCTATCTCCAGCTGCGGCTGACATTCATCAACAGAGTACTGTAAACAACAACATAAATGGAAGGTCAATAAGGAGCAGATAGGGGTTAGACAGTACAGAGACAGGTCATTAAGGAGCAGGTAGGGGTTAGACAGTACAGAGACAGTTCATTAAGGAGCAGGTAGGGGTTAGACAGTACAGGGACAGGTCATTAAGGAGCAGGTAGGGGTTAGACAGTACAGTGACAGGTCATTAAGGAGCAGGTAGGGGTTAGACAGTACAGAGACAGGTCATTAAGGAGCAGGTAGGGGTTAGACAGTACAGGGACAGGTCATTAAGGAGCAGGTAGGGGTTAGACAGTACAGAGACAGGTCATTAAGGAGCAGGTAGGGGTTAGACAGTATAGAGACAGGTCATTAAGGAGCAGGTAGGGGTTAGACAGTGCAGAGACAGGTCATTAAGGAGCAGGTAGCGGTTGGACAGTACAGAGACAGGTCATTAAACAATCAGAATCAGATTCAGAATTACGTTTATTCCATCTTATTTAACACAAGTGTACAATTCTTAGGCTTGGTTCCTCAACAGCCACAAAGGAGCAACAATACAAGATAAAGTGAATAAGATAGTAAAAATATATATTTTTTAAAAATAAGTAAAAATAACTAGCAGAAGTGGAGCAGGTAGGTGTTAGTGTGCGTGTATGTGTGTGTGTGTGTGTGTGTGTGTGCGTGCTTGCATGTGTGCGTGCGTCGTGCTTGTGTGTGTGTTAGTGTGTGTGCGTGTGTGTGTGTGCGTGCGCCTGTGTGTGTGTACCTGGCTCCTCATGTTGTTCAGGATGATGCGTCGGGTCATCCTGCTCTCGGAGGCGGAGCTCCGGAGCTTCTGGAAGTTCTTCTTCATGCGGTACTGCCGGAACGCCGTCTGGATGGTCCTGGCCGCTCGCCGGGACAGGAAGTACCCTCCGTACTTCCTCTCCAGCATCTCCACCTATCAGAGGCCGGCGGACACAGAAGCGGCCAATAAGAGGAGAGCAGCTCAAGATAGTCAGACTACTTGTACTAGTGGTTCTAGTTACTGCTAGTACTAGTGATACTAGTTACTAGTACTAGTGGAACAAGTAGTAGTACTGTAGCGGTATAGCAGTAGTATATCAGTACTATAGTACAATAGGAGTACAATAGTAGCATAGCAGTATTATAGCACTAGTTCGTAGTGCTAATACTTCGTAGCTCATAGCTGTAGAAAAAGGCTCGGCAGTACTACAGTAGTATTACAGTACTATGGTAGTACTATGGTAGTACTATCATGGTACAGTGGTAGTACCTTCTTGTCCTGCAGGTCGGTGGACAGCTCATAGCTGTGGGAGAGGGCCCGGCAGTACTACAGTAGTACTACAGTACTACAGTAGTACTACAGTACTATGGTAGTACTATGGTAGTACTATCATGGTGTAGTGGTAGTACCTTCTTGTCCTGCAGGTCGGTGGACAGCTCATAGCTGTGGGAGAGGGCCCGGCAGTACTACAGTAGTACTACAGTACTACAGTAGTACTACAGTACTATGGTAGTACTATGGTATACTATCATGGTGTAGTGGTAGTACCCTCTTGTCCTGCAGGTCGGTGGACAGCTCATAGCTGTGGGAGAGGGCCCGGCAGTACTATAGTAGTACTACAGTACTACAGTAGTACTACAGTACTATAGTAGTACTATGGTAGTACTATCATGGTGCAGTGGTAGTACCTTCTTGTCCTGCAGGTCGGTGGACAGCTCATAGCTGTGGGAGAGGGCCCGGCAGCCCTTTCGCTCCTCCTCCTGCTTGCGTAGAGCCAGGCTGGCGGGCTGCAGGCGGCTGTGCTGGGCCCAGGCCAGGCTGCCCGGACTGGGGGGCGACACCAGGGGACTGCCCCCGGACGACAGCACACACCCGGGGTGCTGCGCACACACAGGGGGGGGACAGGAGCACAGTGCTACCACGCTGCTGCTGCTGGGGGAACTGGGAGCTGCCCAGCGCACAGGTGCATGTTTGTGTCTGTGTGTGTGTGTGTGTGTGTGTGTGTGTGTGTGTGTGTGTGTGTGTGTGTGTGTGTGTGTGTGTGTGTGTGTGTGTGTGTGTGTGTGTGTGTGTGAGTGTGTGTGTGTGTGTGTGTGGGTGTGTGTGTGTGTGTGTGCGTGTGTGTGTGGGGGGGTGGGGGGTAATGGTGACATACCTGTGTTTGTGTGCGTGTGTGTGTGTGTTTGTGAGGGACATACCTGTGTGTTTGAGAGAGTGTGTGTGTGTGTGAGTGTGTGTGTGTCTGATAGACATACCTGTGTCATTGTATTTGTGTGTATGTGTGTGTGTGTGTGTGTGATGGACAAACGTGTGTGTGTGTGTGTGTGTGTGTGTGTGTGTGAGTGCGTGTGTATAAGTGTGTATGTGAGTATGTGAGTGTTTTTTTGAGTGTGTGATGGACATACCTGTGTGTGTGTGAGTGTGTGTGTGTGGTAGGTTCCGAGGGGCCCACTGGAGTTGTAGGGGCCGGAGACGGGGTTGTTGCTATAGCGATGGAGCGGAGCCTGAGGGGCGAACGACGACTCAGAGAACCCTTCACACTGAGGGTCCCCATCCACACTAAGAGAGAGAGAGAGAGAGAGAGAGAGAGAGAGAGAGAGAGAGAGAGAGAGAGAGAGAGAGAGAGAGAGAGAGAGAGAGAGAGAGAGAGATTGTTATTTTGTGGAGATGTGTGTGTTTCTCTGTGAGTACGTACGTGTGCGTGTGTGTGTGTGTGTGTGTGTGTGTGTGTGTGTGTGTGTGTGTGTGTGTGTGTGTGTGTGTGTGTGTGTGTGTGTGTGTGTGTGTGTGTGTGTGTGTGTGTGGGTGGGTGTGTCTGTGAGTGTGTATTGGCACCAAATGGCCCACCCTGGGGCTGTAGGACCACAAATACATATGTGCCATCTCCTCTCTCTCTCTCTCTCTCTCTCTCTCTCTCTCTCTCTCTCTCTCTCTCTCTCTCTCTCTCTCTGTCTCTGTGTCTCTCTTTCCCTCTCTCCCCCCCTCTCTCTCTGTCTATCTCTCTCTCTCTCCCCCTCTCCCTCTCTCTCTTTCTCTCTCTGTCTCCGTCTCTAACTCTCTCTCCCCCCTCCCTCTCCATCTCTCTCTCTTCCTGTCCCTCCCTCCAGCTCCCTCTCTCTCTCCCCCTCTCTCTTTCTCTCTATGTCTCCGTCTCTAACTCTCTCTCCCCTCTCCCTCTCCATCTCTTTCTCTCCCTCTCCCTTCCTCCCCCTCTCTCTCTCTCTCTCTCTCTCCCCCTCTCTCTCTCCTGATGGTCCAATCCCAGGGCATGAAGGCCCACCCTAAATGGTATCTCAAGAGTTTGTCGTGGACAGACTGCAAAGTGATTGGAGATGAAACATGAATATGCTTGGACAGCCAAAATCAACCAGGACCGGCTAACTCCACTATGAGGTCATCATATCATGAGGACCGGTAAATCATCTCCTGCATATTATATTAAATGAATAATTAATACAAAATAAAAAAACAGAAGGAAATGTGTGTCTTTCTATTCCTAAACCACCATGCCAGCAAGTAATCATCAATCCATCATCCAATCATACATCTATCATTCGTCTATGTTTGATCCGTCCATCATGCATGTAGCCATCATCCATCCATTCACCTATCATCCATCCATTCACCTATCATCCATCCCTCTATATATCATCCATCCATTACCCATCCGTCCCCCCTCCATGCTCCCTGCTTTAGGACTACAAACTCTACAGTGGGTGTCAGTATGTGGGCTGTGAGCGTCCTGGGATACATACAGGATGGCTGGCTTCTAAATCCTAAGAAAACTGCTGCTACATAAAAACATGCTGCAGGTTGGGGTCCCAAGAAGGGCTATTTTTACACATCTCTTTAGTATGTTATGTTTACACATCTCTTGAGTATGTTATGTTTTACACATCTCTTTAGAATGTTATGTTTACACATCTCTTTAGTATGTTATGTTTACACATCTCTTGAGTATGTTAGGTTTTACACATCTCTTTAGAATGTTATGTTTACACATCTCTTTAGTATGTTATGTTTACACATCTCTTTAGTATGTTAGCGTTAACACATCGCTTAAGTATGTTCGTGTTTACAAATCTCTTTAGTTTGTTCATGTTTACGCATCTCTTTAGTAAGTTAGTGCTTAAACATCTCTTTAGTATGTGATGTTTTACATATCTCTTTAGTATGTTATGTTTACACATCTCTATAGTATGTTAGTATTTACACATCTCTTTAGAATGTTATGTTTACACATCTGTCTAGTATGTTATGGTTACACATCTCTTTAATATGTTATGTTTACACATCTCTTTAGTATGTTATATTTACACTTCTCATTAGTATGTCATGTTGACACATCTCTTTAGAGCCCCGGATTTTGTCAGCAGGAAGAAGTCTCCGGCCACTGCAGTCGTAGCATAGAGATACCATAACTAACGGTTGTCATGGTTACCACTGCTGCAGGATGCACACATAACTACGCAGTATGGTTACTATGGTTACCGATGGGATTCCGCTATTGCATGGATACGTTGCAGCTTTTGATGTTACCATGGAGATTATCGTGGCTACTGAATAAATCCATCGCCATGGCTACCGGAGTAGCACCGATACAGTATGCAGTGATGTACCATGGAAATCCCCCTAGATGCTGGTGGCTTGCAGGGGACGTCAATGTGTGTGTGTGTGTGTGTGTGTGTGTGTGTGTGTGTGTGTGTGTGTGTGTGTGTGTGTGTGTGTGTGTGTGTGTGTGTGTGTGTGTGTGTGTGTGTGTGTGTGTGTGTGTGTGCGTGCGTGCGTGCGTGCGTGCGTGTGTGTGTGTGTGTGTGTGTGTGTGTGCGTGTGTGTGTGTGTGTGGACAGTGTGAAGACTTCAGACAGACTTCCTGTGGGAGGGGATCGCTATGAGATATCACGGCTACCATATCGTGTCTCCAACCGCCGATCAATAGCAGGATGGGGTTGGGTGGGGTATGGTGGGGTAGGATGGGGTCGGGGGGGGTTGGCTGATCGATGTCTGGTGTTCAGGGCAGGAAGAAGAGCAACATGAAACCTCATCAGTCTGCCTGATGCTCACAAGGTCTGGCCCGGGAGGGTCAAAGAGGTCACCGACCACTGAGACAGCTGAAGGGGCTTAATGACTCATGGCTGGGGCTCATCTTAACGAGTTATCACATCTTAACGAGCTATCACATCTTAACGAGCTACATCTCCATCCCATCAACTAGTTAGTCCTGTATGACATTTTAACGAGTGATCCCATCTTAACTTGTTCATCCTTTATTCAATCTCAACAAGCAAGCTTAGTCACATCTGTGAGGGTGTGTCTATGTGTGTGTGTGTGTGTGTGTGTGTGTGTGTGCGTGCGCGCGTGCTTGCGTATGTGTTTGTGTCCCCACGTGCGAGTTTGAAAACGTGACAGTGAGTCACAGGAGGTGCAAAGATGACATCTGATTAAAAGTTTTCCTTTTGCTGATTTCATGTATTAATAGAATCACGTTATCATCCAGCTGATGCATCCACTCATCCAAAACCCAGGAGATGGAATCATTACACAGTCATTTAACTGACAGACAGACAGACAGATAGCCAGACAGACAGACAGGCAGCCAGCGAGACAGACAGACGAACAGACGGACAGAAAGACAGACAGACAGGCAGCCAGCGAGACAGAGAGACTGTCAGACGGACGGACGGATGGACGGACGGACGGACAGACAAATAGCAAGGCAGACAGTCAGCCCGATAGACAGGAAGGGAGCCAGCCAGCCAGCCAGCCAGCCAGCAAGACAGGTGTCTGTGGAGCTGGAGGAGAGCAACATGAACCACAGAGAACAAACAATGCTGAGGTTCATTATCTGGACTCCTAGACAGGCTCAGAGCACACAGCCTGCTGCACCATCTGCTGACACACACACACCCACACACACACACACACACACACACACACACACACACACACACACACACACACACACACACACACACACACACACACACACACACACACACACACACACACACACAAACACACACACACACACACACACACACACACTGCTGGATGAGAGGGGAGGAGGAGAGGACAGGAGAGGAGAGGGGAGAGGACAGGAGAGGAGAGAGGAGGAGAGGAGGAGAGGAGGGTGGAGGAGAAGAGGAGGAGAGAGGAGGAGAGGGGAGAAGAGGAGAGGAGGGGGGGAGGAGAGGGGAGGAATGAAGGAGAGGAGAGGAGAGAGGAGGAGAGGAGAGGAAATGAGAGAAGAAAGGATGAGAGGAGTGAAAAGGAGCGAAGAGGAGAGGAGAGGAGAGAAAAGGAGAAAAGAAAAGAGGAGGAGGGGGGAGGAGAGAGGAGGAGAGGAGAGGAGCAAAGAGAAGAGAAGATAAGAGGAGAGGTGAGGAGAGGAAAGGAGAGGACAGGTTAGAGAGGAGAGGCATGGAGGGAAAAGAAGGAGAACATGTGCTCCTACAATGAGTCATTTCAACACGCTAGGCACACGCTAGGAACGTGCTAGTTGCCTTGGACACAGGTCAGCAGGATTATTTGTTACTCATACACACAGACACACACACCCACACGCACACACTCTCCCACACACACACACACACACCACACACACACACACAACCCAACACACCCACACAAACACCCCACACCCACAAAAACACACCCCCACACACACACACACTCTCCCCCCCACACAGACACATACACACACACACTTTCCACACACACAATCTACAGGGATTTAACTGTTAAATTACTTCAAAAGCACCGTGCGTGTGTGCTTAAACTCCCTCTCTCTCTCTGGAGTCCGGGGCGAGAGACAGAGTGTGATTCTCAGCTTTATACTGGGATTGAGAGAGAGCGAGGGAGAGTGTGAGAGAGAGAGACAGAGAGAGAAAGAGAGAGAAAGTGAGACATGGAGAAAGAGAGAGTGAGACAGCAAAGAGTGAGAGAAAAAGAGTGAGAGAGAGACAGCGTGAGAAAATGAGGCTTGATTTAAACAGTGTGATAAACATGCAGCAGTTTTAGATACTCCACCCACACACACACACACACACCCACACACACAAACACAACCCCCGCCCCACCCACACACCCACCAACACACACACACACACACACACACACACACACACACACACACACACACACACACACACACACACACACACACACACACACACACACACACACACACACAGACTTCATTATGTTTGTGTTCTGCTGTTAAAGTGCGAGCTACGACACGCTAGCTGATCGCGGCGCGGGAGGAGCTAGCTCTCTGGTGGGCTCCAGAACCTCATCAGCGCTCTGCTCATGACACCCAGGAACCTGCAGCATGACATCATCATCTGGAGCGTCCCCCTCAGCCAATCACCTGAGGGCTACGTTCAACTGGTCCGTAAGACAGAGAGAGAGAAAGAGAGAGAGACAGAGACAGAGACAGGGACAGAGACAGAGACAGAGACAGAGAGAGGGAGAGAGAGAGAGAGAGAGAGAGAGAGAGAGAGAGAGAGAGAGAGAGAGAGAGAGAGAGAGAGAGAGAGAGAGAGAGGTGGTCAAGAGAGGTAGGTCCAGCAGACAGAGTGGAAGGTCCAGTGGTAGAGAGAGGTAGGGCTACTGGTAGAGGGATGTGCTAGAGAGAGATCGGTCCAGTAGAGAGAGAGAGAGAGAGAGAGAGAGAGAGAGAGAGAGAGAGAGAGAGAGAGAGAGAGAGAGAGAGAGAGAGAGAGAGAGAGAGAGAGAGAGAGAGAGAGAGAGAGAGAGAGAGAGAGAGAGTTGGTAGAGATGGTCCAGTAGGGAGAGAGGTGGTAGAGAGAGGTAGGTCCAGAGAGAGTGAGAGCAGAGGTCAGACTCTGTCAGATCTCAGTGTGAGACGGAAACAGTCTGCGATCACAGCAAGAACACTATTAATAACCACACACACGCGCACACGCAAACACACACACACAGACACACACACACACACACACACACACACACACACACACACACACACACACACACACACACACACACACACACACACACACACACACACACACACACACACACACAAAGAAACTCCTGCAGATCTTCTCAGACCAGTGAAGCACATTTTAAGGACAACCAGAGTAGAGCTGTGATCGGATCCTCTGGAGCGATGGTACCATCTCAACAGGTGAACCCTGTCTCCATGGAGACCGCCCAGAACCCCAGGCCTGGGGCTGCCGTAGGCCTACGGTCTGACCGAGGTAGGGGGTCTGGGGTCTGGGTCTAGAGGAGGTCGACTGCCTGTACCTGATGTAGGCGTCCTACAACAGGAATACAGCAGGACTACAACTATTTATTCAAACACTGTATGCACTAGTGAGGAACGGCATTTCGTTTCATTTCCTGTATGGAGGTACGTTTTTTTTCTTAAATGACAATAAAGTGAATCTTGAATAGGTAAACAGTAGGACTACAGTAGGACTCCACATACAGTAGGACTACACTTACAATAGACTACACCTACAGTAGGACTGTAGGACTCCCAACTAGAGTAGGAATCAACCTACAGTAGGACTGCATATACAGTAGAACTACAGTAGGACTACACCAACAGTAGGACTACAGTAGGAATACACCAACAGTAGGACTACAGTATGACTACACCAACAGTAGGACTACAGCCAGGACTACACCTACAGTAGGACTACACCAACAGGACTACAGTAGGACTACACCAACAGTAGGACTACAGCCAGGACTACAGATACACTAGGACTACAGTAGGAATACTCCTACAGTATGACTACACCTACAGTAGGACTACAGTGGAACTACTCCTACACTAGGACTACAGTAGGACTACACCAACAGTAGGACTACAGCCAGGACTACACATACACTAGGACTACAGTAGGACTACTCCTACACCAGGACTACAGTAGGACTACAGTAGGACTACTCCTACACTAGGACTAAGGTAGGACTACAGCCAGGACTACAGATACACTAGGACTACAGTAGGACTACAGCCAGGACTACAGATACACTAGGACTACTCCTACAGTAGGACTATAGAAGGACTACCACTACAGTACCTCTATCATCTCTATTAATCTCCATCCTGTCGCAGTACAGTCATAGCCGATAACTACACTACATT
>NC_044048.1:22053928-22120073 GCF_902167405.1 Gadus morhua | reverse complement strand
AACTGTCTGGAGTCTGATTGATGGGGGGGGGGGGTGTGTGTGTGTGTGTGTGTGTGTGTGTGTGTGTGTGTGTGTGTGTGTGTGTGTGTGTGTGTGTGTGTGTGTGTGTGTGTGTGTGTGTGTGTGTGTGTGTGTGTGTGTGTGTGTGTGTGTGTGTGTGTGTGTGTGTGTATACATTAACTCCACCCGTTACACTCAAGCAGTCCTGCTACATTAACACCACCCTGAAGTAGTCCTGCGACATTAACACCACCCTGAAGTAGTCCTGCGACATTAACACCACCCTAGAGTAGTCCTGCTACATTAACTCCACCCGTTCTACCAGAGGGAGTTGTAGTTCTCCATCTTCCCATCCTAAAGGTTTAACTCCTACTCCATCACTGCAGGCTCCATGGTGGAGGCCCCCGGCTGGGGCTACACCTGTGGTGGTGTCTCCGCAAGCACCATCACCCTCCATGCTCCAACCCCAACCCCAACACACCCTGCTCCTCAGATTCAGTCCTACGTCAGCCTGCAGCGCTCAGGATTCTAAACTTTGTGATTGGTCTTGCCATTCCTTAACACGGTGAGGGCGTTTCATTGGACGAGAGGTGTCAGCGTTTGATTGGCGTCCACTCTGAAGTGGGGGGAGGAGGGTCTGCACGGCCTGGCTTTCCTTCTCGCGGCCATTCCCCGTGGAAATAAGAGCAGAGCCGAGATACAAGAAGAGGAACATCACAGCATGCATGTGAAGCTACGCAGTTCAGCATCCCACCTTATCTGTCTGGGGGGGGGGGGGGGGCCGGGGGAGAGACATGTTGGGGGGGACGGCGGGTGTAGTCTGGACTAGCTAGATTACAGGGCTGCTTTAATTAAGGGTGCATGAAGTCTGTGTCTTGTGTGAAAGGTTGGGTCAGAGAGAGAGGGAGAGGGAGGGGGAGGGGGGGGGAGAGAGAGAGAGAGAGAGAGAGAGAGAGAGAGAGAGAGAGAGAGAGAGAGAGAGAGAGAGAGAGAGGCATTCCCACTTATCTCTGCTTGTTGAGCCCTGCACGCTAACAGCTTTTCAATCCACTCGCTCCAATCTCCCCGTTCCCATCTGGCCTACACATGGGGCTGCAGCAGTCATTTAGGTGTTGTTGCTGGGGTCTCCCAGCCCCCTGCACTCCATCCCCCCCCCCCCCCCGTCCATACCCCTCAACCCTTCCCCCGCTTGTCGCAGCATCAGCACCACTCCATCCTGCACCTACATCCTGGGTTCCTCCCCTGAACATGCCTTTCATCGGGACTCAAGGCAAGCCAACAAACAATACACTTAATCTCAGTTAAGTGTACTTAACATCAGTTGGACTTAACATCAGTTGGACTTAACATCAGTTGGACTTAACATCAGTTGGACTTAACATCAGTTGGACTTATAAAACGTATCCTTTTATGTCGAAGCTCATTTCATTAGGTTGTGTCGTACTGCCTATAATAACGTTGCTCTGCCTGGCTTTGGTTATTTCTGCGTAACCTTTAATCAAAACAACAAAATATGCACTTTGGTTTCTTAGGGTTAAGAACGTGGAATAATTAGATTCTCGCTGTGACGCGACCTGGGGAATGACGCGGCAGGACGTTTAGAGACCCGATGACAGCGTTATAACAAGGTAAAGTGTACTTAGATCATTACTTTGAGTACTTAGATGTACACAGACTTACTCCTGGTTCCCCACTTTGCTCCAAGATTCCTCCAAGGAGACAGTGGGCATGGAACCATAAACCCAGGAGCGTCGGGCTGGCAGCCAGACTGCTATCCCCTGGATCCCCCAACTCTGAAGACTCCTAACCCCTGGACACCCCTGCCTTACTCAGGTTCAGAACGTGAGCGCAGTGCGGTCAAGTCCTACTCCAACTTCCAGGTGTTCCTCCAGCGCTCAGGAGTCCGTGATGGACAGGTCTGGCCGCTCGATGGCTCGCTCTGCGGAGCGCCTGGCAATAGCGGTAGCGAGTGCTAGACCTCAGCGCTAACCGCCCGACCCGCTCTGACACCTTCTGACGACCGCAGGCTATTAGTCTGTTTTGTAGCTGTAGCGCTACTGTTGGACAGCTAGCCTTGTTAAAAGGCCTTGTGATGGGCCGGGGCTGTCTGTCCGGCCGTCTAGCTACCAGTCACTCAGATGCTGGCGCCTCGGCACTGACAGTCTTCCTTCTCTCTCTCTCTCTCTCTCTCTCTCTCTCTCTCTCTCTCTCTCTCTCTCTCTCTCTCTCTCTCTCTCTCTCTCTCTCTCTCTCTCTCTCTCTCTCTCTCTCTCTCTCTCTCTCTCTCTCGCTCTCTCTCGCTCTCTCTCGCTCTCTCTCGCTCTCTCTCTCGCTCTCTCTCTCGCTCTCTCTCGCTCTCTCTCTCGCTCTCTCTCTCGCTCTCTCTCTCGCTCTCTCTCTGCCCTCCACCTCTCTCCCCCTATCCCTCCCCAACACCCCTGAGGGTCTCTCGCCCTCATTCTCTCAGAAAACCTACCACACACACACACACACACACACACACACACACACACACACTAGAAGACAACCACACACCCACTAGAAGACAGCCACACACATGGAGACACACACGGAGACACACATCCATCCATCCATACATACATGGAGCCACACACACAGACACAGACAGACACACACACACACACACACACACACACACACACACACACACACACACACACACACACACACACACACACACGAGCTGCCAGAGGAAACAGACCCCCGGGCTAAGTGGGCACCGGTTACGCAGACATTCTCCATTAAAGATAGGGGATGGCTGCAGGCGTTGCGATCGCTACAAGCTACGTTCGCCTCGCCAGGCTGGCAGCACCCGGGCCAGAGGAGGCTTGGGTAATAGTAAAGGCCCAGCGAGGAGTCACAGCCCGCAGGATCTACGAGCTGGTTGATGGTTAATCCCATTTTGGAATGCCTAATTAGGAAGACTCACCAAGACAGGTCTTCAGAGTTATACTTTTGGTTTTTACAAATCAATTAAAGTTGGCTGGAAAGATGGCCTTTTAATAAGCAAAGGTCCTCACTTGCAAGTCTACTGGTGTTCACCCGACCACAGCGACCCTCACAATCACATCCTTATGTACTGTACGTCGCCTCTGCTCTGTGTCACCATTGTTATTGGGACAGACGTTTCATATTTATTTATCTATTAAGTAAGCTTTGTTGTACGACGAAAACAGGAAGTATTCATGTATAATGGGGAGACACAGGAACTCGTTCATGTTTTATGGGGGCACACAGGAAGTCATTCATGTTTTATGGGGACAGACAGGAAGTCATTTGTGTTTTATGGGGACAGACAGGAAGTCGTAAATGTTTTATGGGGACAGACAGGAAGTCAATCACTTCTATCACTTCTAATTCACAGTCAGAACCCCGCCCGATGCAGAGGAGTGATAAGTGTGCTTGGATACACTGCAATTTTGAACGCAGAAAGAAAATAAAACTTGCTCTGAAGTAAACTCGATCAGGGCTTTCTTGGTTGTGAAAAACTTTTTTTTCAAAGAATTCCCACTCTACGCCTCTAGAAGCAAGGTTTGGATAAAGAAAGCAATTCGCAGAGACCGAGCGAGAGGGTGTGCTAGAGAGCGGGAGAGAGAGAGCAAGCAAGTGAGTGGTGGAGAGAGCGAGAGAGCCGAAGATAGGGAGCGAGAGAGCGAACGGTGGAGAGAAGATAACTTAAGCAGCCTTGTCATGCTTCATGGAGTTTGGCATTTCACAGAAGTACACGTTGGAATCTCTCTTTCTCTCTCTCTCTCCATTTCTTTGTCTCAACACATACACACACACACACACACACACCGAGTGAAGAGTGACACATTGGCTGAGTACACTCCACACTCGCAGTGTGGAGGGAACCAAAGCCTTTTTCTGTCACCAGGATTAAACTGTGGATTAATATGTGCATACACACACACACACACACACACACACACACACACACACACACACACACACACACACACACACACACACACACACACACACACACACACACACACACACACACACACACACACACACACACACACACACGATGGGTGTGTTTAGCAGCGATGGATCGAAGAAGAGCCGCATCATGAGGTGGACACAGCTAAAGGCCGGCCGCTAGCCCCACCTTAACGGGGGATAGCCTAGCCAACGCCTTTAGAAGTCATCCTTTGTTTCTAGTCGTTTTATTTAACTCCTCCGTTTCATTTAGATGTCGATTATCCAAATGAGGGAGTACTCTGTGTTTCCCAACCGGGGAAGGCCGGCCTTAGGGTGGTTGCTACTAGCTAGCTAGTACCAGGGAGTACTTGTACTTGTAAAGTACTTGTACTTGTTGAAGAACTGGTTAAATATCATACATGCTCGTATGATACAGAAGTATGTCTCGGATTCTTCCATTTTCTTTACAAGTGGTACAGAAACTGGTTCGGTAACACTGGGGTAGGTAAACCCTGGTTGGGTAAATATACCCTGGTTTGGTACGTATACCCTGGTTTGTTAACACTGGGGTACGTACACCCTGGTTTGGGAACACTGTGGTCGTTATACCAGGGGTAACACTGGGGGTACATATACCCTGGTCGGGTAACACTGGAGTACGTATACCCTGGTTCGTACATATACCCTGGTCGGGTACGTATACCCTGGTCCGGTAACACTGGGGTACTAATACCAGTGTTTCCCCTATATGCACCTAGCATCAGCGATACGCCGCTGCTGAAATATCTTTTATTTAACAAGAGGAGAGGAGAGCTTCAGCTTATCTCTTTAAATTACGAATGTTATTTTATTTGGAGCTACGCAAAAATAATACAACATTCCGTGCGCTACGGACGCTGGACATGAAGCGCATATCCAGGTCAATTCACACACTTGTGAGTAAAGCATATAAACGGAGAGGAGAGAAGAGCCTTTTCATATCTCTTTGAAAAACGAAGGTTATATTATTTTTGCGCTACAGACGCTTCATATCCAGGTCAATTCACACACCTGTGAGTAAAGCATGTAAACGGAGAGGAACTTCCATAAAGTTGGAAATAAATTGGCAGATTCTGAGTTTGCGGTTCAATAGATCAGCGAAACATCGTTGCGACACAATTGAGTGTAGTAACCTAGAGAACCAGCTACAACATTGTTTTCATCCAAACGAGCCGTCTTTAGCAAACGGTGGCTTCTATGAGCTGTCGGCTTTCAGACGCGAGCTTTGCGAGTCTGCAAAGTGCAAAACTGAAAACGACCACAATGGAAACATTTCAACAGCATCGCCATTATTGACTCTAGAGCCCCAAAACTTGTTCCCTAGAGGTATGGCCTCTTTATGGTCCTACTACGACCTTTGTGATGGGAAGAAGGGAGGGGGTGGGAAGATGCAGTGGTTTGAGGCACAGACCTTTTCGATTGTTGTAGTATTTGTGTTATGTAATTTTACTGCATAGGGTGGCTGTTGATATAATATAATAATTGTTTTAAAGATTAAACTTGTAATATGTTCAATCTCTCCATATTTCCCCTTCTCATTACTGTGCACAAATGTACTGTTTGTACACCCTTCTGTTGCCGGCAGAGTAGACACATAGAAACTTCCCAGCAGGTTGCGCTTTGCGAGCACAAAAAAAATGTGTGAGCGGAAAAAAAAAACATTTCACCTCCGCTGCTGCAACTCCATCCTAGGGGAAAACGCTGAATACCCTGATGTGTTAGGTCTACCCTGTTGTACACGGTAGAGAGGGAGGCCGGGGAAGGAGCACGATGAGCGTCTTTGCGTCGCCGCGGGGTACCCTGGTACCAGGACACGCGTGGGGATGGGGGAACGGGGGCTATTGTTCAGAAGGGTGGTTAATCAAAGCGGCCCAATTAAAACACTTATCGCCCTGCTCAGGTCCGCTCCGGGGCCTGTTCGGCTGAACCAGTCGACACAAAATAAAAAGGGAGAAAGCGCTGTAGATGGTATCTAGCTCTGGTTAATAGCATGGTGTGTGTGTGTGTGTGTGTGTGTGTGTGTGTGTGTGTGTGTGTGTGTGTGTGTGTGTGTGTGTGTGTGTGTGTGTGTGTGTGTGTGTGTGTGTGTGTGTGTGTGTGTGTGTGGCCCTGCAGGTAAATGTGTGTGTGTGTGTGTGTATGTGTGTGTGTGTGTGTGTGGCCCTGCAGGTAAATGTGTGTGTGTGTGTGTGTGTGGCCCTGCAGGTAAATGTGTGTGTGTGTGTGTGTGTGTGTGTGTGTGTGTGTGTGTGTGTGTGTGTGTGTGTGTGTGTGTGTGTGTGTGTGTGTGTGTGTGTGTGTGTGTGTGTGTGTGTGTGTGTGTGTGTGTGTGTGTGTGACACTAGGGAGAATAAAATGTCTCCACTTATTAGAACTGGGGTGGGAGGTGTGTGTGTGGGGGTTATGTCGGTGTGTGTGTGTGCGTGCGTGTGTGTGCGTCTGTGTCTTACCTCACGTTGGCTTCACAGCTGGTGGCTGCTTGGTTGAACTGCTCACTGCTCTGTCTGAACCTCTCTATGTTCTACACACAAACACACACACACACACACACACACACACACAGTTATAAATCATATGAAAACATCACAACATCATGTTCTTTTTCTACATTATACATCCCCATGCTAAATACGTCACCAATAAAGGTAATAAACTACTTTTCCATGCATGCATATTAAAAAGTTCCTCAGGAGGGAAGACTGTAGGGAACTGGGTCACTTAGATTCTCCTTCGTGGTATACTGATGAAAATGTTTTCCTCAGCCTAGTTGATTCAAATGAAGGTCTGACGAGGCCTGAGCCCGACCTGCCCCCACGAGACGTATCCGAGTTCCCTCTGAGTCGCGTTGCATAACGGTTTCCGAGAAACGACTGTAAAGCGCACATCGTTAGGCTCAGGCCACGATAATGTGTACCTGTCTCGAACTCCGTCTCGGAGACACCGAGACGCTGTGGCCGTCGGTGATCCCGCTGTGTAAGTGGCGCTGTCGGCATGAACGCCGACTTCAGAGTGATTATGTGTTCAGACTACGGAGGAGGATGGATCACTCCGTCAGTAAATGTATGCGTACTCTTCTGTTTCCTGTTTGATCTGAGTCTGATGGGAGCGAAGCTGCCTGGCCCTTGTGAACCCTGGGAGGGGTCCGGAGGTTAAGCCCACCTCAGGGTGGGGGTGGTCGGGGAACAAGCAGAGCTCGGAGGGTGGGGGGGGCCGACGTTGCACCACCTCTCCTCCACCTTATGGCTGCGGGGGGGGGGGGGACTCAAGAGAACCACATCCGTCCCCTCCCCCCGACAGAAAAGGAAGTTCAATGGGGACAGACGGTCACATCGTTGTGATGCAGTTAGGAGACGTTGTTGCACCGGTTAATGTTCCCACCCAATAGCAACAAATTCTAATTCAATAATCTAGAATTCACCAAATCATAAGGATGGGTCCCAGAAATGTCTGGTACAAGATGGTGCTCCAAGCGTCAATAGGCAGAGAATAAGGAGACTCGGGCTGACAGTGGATTCAGATAGAGCTCGTAGGGCAGCAGGTAGGGGTTAGGGCGCCACTGGGTCAGGGCCTAAAGGCCTGATTCCAGCGGATGCGTTACGGCAGCGCTACGGCTGCGGCACGTCTTGGCCGTGGTCACCGCAGCAGATAGGTTCCACTCTAATCAATGAGACCATTTCCACCGGGCGCGGCTGCGGAACGTCTCAGCAGCGTCCCAGGAGCGGCTCACCGTGCCGCAGCGCTATCATTCCGTCGCACTTCTATTTTGCCGCAAGCCGTTGCTGAACCGCGACAATTTCGACAGAGGAGCAGGGCAGGAAGTGAAAAAGTAAATGCCATAGAGCATCCGGTCAATTTTCTAAATAAAACACAATACTCAGCTCATGTAGCCTATCACAACTTCACATCAATATTATTACGTCATGACCGGTGGCACCAGGTAAGCAGTCAATCAATCAAAAGGGTCAAAGGACAATGTCAGAAAGGACAAAGCCTGGCATTTAATCGCAGTAGTTTTGGGAGTGGAAGGTGAGTACATTAGGTTTAGGATTATCGCGTGATCTCGCGATCTCGCGTGAATACGGCTGGCTCGCAAGGCAGCGATGCGCTGCCCGGTGGAAACGCAAGCAGGGCAGAGTCGCAGCCGTTCCGTCCCGCGGCCGTAACGCGGCCGTAACGTGTGCGGTGGAATCCCGGCGTAACCCCTACCTCACCTTTAGGGTGTCACTGACTGTGTTCAGGGAGGATGGAACCCACAACCTTCCCAACGGGAGTCAAACGCCCTTTCCCCCCAGTCTGGTGGGTATAGTTTCAGACGCTCTTTCTCCAGATACTCTGGCTGCCGCTGCAATAAAGGTTGACAGCTGTTACCTCCGACGCAACGGTTTAGTGTGTTTGTGCTCCTCTAAGCACCCCCGACAAACACCGCCTGCCCGCGTGTGCGTCATGAGCGTGCGTCATGAGTGTGCGTCTGGGGCTGTGAGCAGTCCGTGCAAAGGAGTGAGTGAGTGAGTGAGTGAGTGAGTGAGTGAGTGAGTGAGTGAGTGAGTGAGTGAGTGAGTGAGTGAGTGAGTGATGGAGCGAGCGAGAGAGAGAGAGTGAGTGTGTGTCTACATGAGTGTTAGTGTGTGTGTGTGTCTGCGCGAGTGTGTGTGTGTGTATCTACGTGAGTGTGCGTGTGTGTACATGGGTGTTAGTGTGTGTGTGTCTGCGCGAGTGTGTGTGCGTCTGTCTACGTGAGTGTGCGTGCGTGTACATTAGTGTGTGTGTGTGTGCGTGTGTCAGCGTGTGTGTGTGTGTGTGTCAGCGTGTGTGTGTGTGTGTGAATGCGATTGTGAGTGCGTGTGTGAGGAGTAGGCGGTGTTTGCAGAGCGACCCGTAGAGCGGCAGCGCGCCGGGTCCAGTTTGGGGAGCCTATGATAAGCTGTGGGCTGGCAGCGAGCGGCTCTGAGCGGTCCAACGCTAAAGCCTCCCCAGAGCCCCCCCCCCCCCCCCCCCCCACCCCCTGTCACAGCCCACACACACACAAACACACACACACACACACACACACACACACACACACACACACACACACACACACGAGTACAATGCAAGCTTGGCTTAAATAAATTCAACACGCTTGGGAGCAACGGACAGGCCCACACACACACACCTGAAAACACACACACACACACACACAACACACACACACACACAAACTTTCACATACACACCTGCAAACACACGCCAAACCTTACACACACAAGCACAGCTGTTCACGGACTCATGGACAAGCACAAGAATATTGAAGCTTGGCGTGAAAATGCAAAAAAAACTAACCCTAACACACAGGCACACACACGGCTCCCACACAAATACACCTGCAAACACATCACATCCCTGCAGACACACAACTACACATCCCTGCAGACACACACACACACACATCCCTGCAGACACACACACATACTCACGCAAACCTCGATTGTGCGATTGCTGTGTACACACACCCAGGCCTCCACAGAGGAAGGGATCTTTGTCCAAACAACCCCAGACTAACAGCACACAGCCCGCGGCGGCTCTCCTCCCGCCCGCCCGCCCGCCTAGCGCTGGAGCTCTGAGGCCCACGCGGACGCTAATGACCCCATTAGGGACCCCCGGCAGCCTGACACCTGCTCCCCACGCGGCCCCGCCGCACCCCAGTAATGCCTGGTACCCACTGGGTGGAGCTTTACCGTCCACTAATCACAAAGACATAATTACACCAGTCAATGTTAGCATGCAGTGGGAGCAACTAGCAGGAGACGATAGCATTGAGATGGGTTTGCGCGGTACCAGCTGGCTTTTAGATAAGCTAGCGGTACAGGCTAGCGTTAAGACAAGCTAGCGATACAAGCTAGCGGTGCTGGCTAGCTTTAAGACAGGCCAGAGTGAGCAAAGCCAAAGTGGAAATTGAACCAACAGAGTGGAAACGCCTCCAGGCCAGGTCAATCAGACTATTGGCAACTTTCTATGCCTCATCTTTTAAAATTGTACTTTTCGCAACAACACACACACACACACACAGGCGTGTGTGTGTGTGCAGGCATGCAAACATAAACACAAACATGATGCTTTTATAGTGGCTAAAGCATGCACACACACACACACACACACACACACACACACACACACACACACACACACACACACACACACACACACACACACACACACACACACACACACACACACACACACACACACATTCTTATAATCAACCGATTAACAGTTTTCTTTGGACAACATCGGGCAGTGAGTTCCCTCCTGTTGTGGGTGCCCAGATAAAGTAAACAAGAGCAATAACAATCACAGCCAATACGCTGATTAAGATAAGAATGAAAGATTCGATGAATGATTCAGAGAGAGCGAGGAGGGAACAAAGCATTGTGTACACAAAGACAGAGGGTCGGATAAGCCCTGCCGTGCAACATCTACATCTGTGATATTTACCGCTCTCCTTCCTCGCTTTCTCCCTCTCTTCCTCCTCTACGTCTCTTCCTTCTGTCCTCAACCTTTCATCCTTCTCTCCTCATCCCTCCCTCCCTCTCTTCCTTCTCTCCTCATTGTTCACTCCCTCTCTTCCTTCTCTCCTCATTGTTCACTCCCTCTCTTCCTTCTCTCCTCATTGTTCACTCCTTCTCTACCTTCTCTCCATCTCTTCCTTCTGTCCTCAACCTTCCCTCCTTATCTCCTCATCCTTCCCTCCCTCTCTTCCTTCTCTCCTCATCCTTCCCTCCTTCTCTTCCTTCTCTCCCCATGTTTCCCCTCCATCTCATCCTTCTCTCCTCATCCTTCCCTCCTTCTCTTCCTTCTCTCCCCATGTTTCCCCTCCATCTCATCCTTCTCTCCTCATCCTTCCCTCAATCTCTTCCTTGTCTCCTCCACCCCTCCTTCCCTTCCCTCCTTCTCTCCTCATCCTTCCCCTCTATCTCTCCCTTCTGCGTCCTAGTCCCCAGTAGTTGTAGACCGCATTCTGTTGGACAACATGGCGAGCCTCTTCTGCCTTCAAACACCAGCCTTTCATTCGACCTGGCTGAGCTCCTAGCCACCATAATCTTGCATGCAAGTAATTGGCCACCCTCCAATTACTGAAACCACACGATTCCATTTACAGCGGCAATTCAAGTCTCACCAGCGCCTGAAGTCGAGGTGAGTGGGTTATTTGTGTCTCTGCTCACTTAATTGTTTCACATATAGTAGATTGAATTGATTTATTAATGGAGAATGGATGAATTGCTTCAGAGCAGCAAGAAATGATTATGGACAATGACAAATGGTGAAATACATACTCTGGTATACTGTGGGTGTTTAGCCTGCTAGGAATTTCCAGAAACATTTCTGTTACTACAACTCCCTTGAGGACTCTCAAAAAGGAGTATTGCTAACATAGACTCTGCTCGGAGACACCGAGATGCTTTGAGAT
Organism: Gadus morhua; assembly: GCF_902167405.1. NCBI lineage: Eukaryota > Metazoa > Chordata > Actinopteri > Gadiformes > Gadidae > Gadus > Gadus morhua. The sequence continues at coordinate 22,108,642 of NC_044048.1, read as the reverse complement.
GGGCAAGCCCCCTAGAGTGTGTGACTCATGCCCACATGGTTTCTCAGGCCTGGACCTTAAGAGTCTGAGTCTTTGAGTGACTGTGTCTTCACCTGCCCACTAAGCACCCTGAAAGGAATTCACTGCAGCCCACCTCGCCTCAAAGAGTGTGTGTGTGTGTGTGTGTGTGTGTGTGTGTGTGTGTGTGTGTGTGTGTGTGTGTGTGTGTGTGTGTGTGTGTGTGTGTGTGTGTCTGTAATGTTACTGTGTGTGTGTGTGTGCATATGTGTGTGACCTACCCTCTTCTCCAGCAGGTCCAGTTGTTCCTTGTAGAAGGCGTCCATGACTTTCAGATCTGCATCCTTCTTCTGCAGCCGCTTGGCCTTAACACACACAATACACACACATTTAAACACATGCATACACACACATTTAAACACTCAGAGCTCTGCCTGTGTCGCTGCTATGCCCCTTAATGAACAGAAGGCAGCAGGCTTCGTGAATAGCATGGCGTTTGTTTTATATAGTATCAGAGCGACATTAGCATATCATAGCCAGTGTTAGCATACCACAGCAGGCATTAGCATATCATACCTAATGTTATCATACCACAAAGGATATGAACCTATCGCATCATCTCTATTAATATAAGCGTACCAAAGTCAAGCATTATATTTATTAACATATCCCAGCTCTTAGTAATCCGAGTTCTTTTTTTATAAAGGAGCCAAGTGTTGGGATGTTAAAAACACACGCACAGTAATGGAATCAAACATGGAGGCAGTATGCCTCTTCAGATGGAGAGGAAGACGGAAGAGACCAGGAGAGAGACAGACACACGCACAGACAGAGAGACAGAGACAGACACAGACAGAGAGAGACACACTGACACGGAGACACAGACAGAGAGAGAGACACACAGACATAGAGAGACACAGACAGAGAGAGAGGGAGACACACAATGACACAAAGAGACAGAGAGAGAGACACAGACAGAGAGAGAGAGACACACACACACACAGACAGACACAGAGACGGAGAGAGACACAAAGAAAGAGCGAGAGACACACAGAGACAGAGACAGAGACAGAGAGAGGGACACAGACAGACAGGGAGACAGAGACACAGACACACAGACAGACAGACAGACAGACAGACAGACAGACAGACAGACAGACAGACAGACAGAGAGCCAAAGTGCGAAAGCCAGAGAGCGAGAGAGGGAGAGCTCTGACGGTATGGAGGTGAAGACTACAGTAGCGGTAGCGGGGAGTTGCAGTGGACAGACACCGGGCGATAATAGGCAGCAGCTTACCAGAAGTTGGAGCTCTGCTGGAGGCTGAGGAGTTAGGAGGCAAGCAGCAGGAGGGAAGGCGAGCGGCAGCGAGACGGACAGACAGAGACGGGAGACAGGGGAATAAAGGTGTTAAGAAGCAGCGGGTTCGCAATTTGCGTCCACCCATACGTAGTCATTAGAAAACGGGACAAAGAGGTTATTTTCAATACTCCATTTGAGTCAAAGCGTCGCAGCGGGAGTCGTTATTGGTCAATCCGAACGGCGGGCATAATTAGTGTCAGATGGAACAGCGGGAGGCTGAGAGGGTTACGCAGAAGCCATTGTTTTCATTCATCATCAGCCTCCACTGCGGAGGACCTGACAAACATCGCGAGGCGATCAGAAGCGCGTTCTTTATTTCATTAAACAACAGCCAGAGCGGCCTGGTCATCAGAGCCTCTCCCGGCTGCTCAGGGATTGGGTGAGGGGTCGCCGGGGGTCGCCGGGGGTAACCGGGGGGGGGGGGGGGGGGGGGGGTAAGGTCTGATCTGGATCCTCCAACACAGGAACACCAGCCGGCTGTGAGCCCCCCCCCCCCCCCCTCTGGAGAGCCAGTGGCCGCGTACGGTCAACCAACAGAACATCGCTCCCTGATATCATCACAACGCAGAGGTCAAAGGTTGGAGAGCCGAAAGGTGGGGTTGGGGGGGGGGGGGGGGGGGGTCCTATGCCTCCTCGGGACGTCCGGAGGGAGGGGAGATACCCGGGGCGAGGACATGGAGCCCTGGGCCCTGGGCTGACGGACCGCCACTAAGTAAAGAGAGCCATCTAAGAACATTACGAAATCAACCTTCAAACAGAAGTTCGTGCTGTGGCTGAGACCTGCCTGAAGGAGCACATAAAGAAGTATGGGACTGTGGGCGCGTTTCATTGCGATTATTAGGAGTGGGTGAGAGAGAGAGAAAGAAAGAGGAAGGACGTGAGGAGGAGTGGGCGAGAGAATATAGTGTGAGTCAGAAAGAATCAGAACGAGTCAAACTATTCTTGAAGGACAAGTCAATCACAATCCCCCCATGCTTCTCTAACTCTCTGCTGCTGAGAGGTTTCCAGAAGGACGCTGGAACAGGAGTGAGAATAGCGGTCTGTTGGTGACCAGAACACAAAAGGATTGTGGGGGAAGATAAGCCGAGAAGTAAAAAGTTGATAAATTGCTGAAATAAATGAGACAAAAACGTTTTCTAAAGACTGCCATTTTCCTCTCAGTGAAGCCCCTATGGAAGCATTGGTTTTCCAGAGAGAATGGCAACATAAAGTTCTCTGATAATAAGTATCAAGTTATTATGATGGTAATATTTCAACGTTAACCTGCACTAAAACATTATAGATTTTTATTGGCAATCAGCAGCAGGGACGATTATCAGATTTTGGGAAGACTGCATTTGGCCGAGATGAGTGGATTCCAACGAAGAGGGTAAAGAAAAGTTAATTAGCAGCTGTGTAATTTAGAGCGGCAGCAAGCCGCCCAGGGCTGGGGGGGAGATTAGCTTACCAATGTGTTGTTCTACTGTAGCAGAGGAGCTCGCTCTCCTGCATAGCAATCAATCCAGTTCAGCACTGGGACTGCCCCAGTCCACCTGAAAAGATGGAGGCTGTGTGTGTGTGTGTGTGTGTGTGTGTGTGTGTGTATCCCTATATTTACACGCTGTATTTATTTAAGTGTTTTTTCCCAGCTAGCCAATAAATGAGCACTCGATAACCGTCACACTGATAATTAGAGCTGGGGGAGAGAGAGAGAGAGAGAGAGAGAGAGAGAGAGAGAGAGAGAGAGAGAGAGAGAGAGAGAGAGAGAGAGAGAGAGAGAGAGAGAGAGAGAGAGAGAGAGAGAGAGAGAGAGAGAGAGAGAGAGAGAGAGAGAACGAGAGAGAGAGAGAGAGACTGACAAATGAGTGGGAGCAGGGGGGAGGGTGAGTGAAGGGGGGAGAACAGGGTCGAGGGGGGAGTGAAGAGTGAAGGGGAGAGAGGAGGGTCGAGGGTGAGTAAAGGGGTGAGAGCAGAGTGGAGGGGGGAGTGAAGAATGGCAGGGGGGGTGATCAGGGTCGAGGGTGAGTAAAGGGGTGAGTAAAGGGTAGCGGGTGAGTGAAGGGGTTACAGCATAGTGGAGGGGGGAGTGAAGGATGGAAAGGGGGGAGTGCAGGGTGGAAGGGGGGGAGAGCACGATGGGATCAGATAGAATGGACCCCCAGGCAGACTAATACCTTTACATGCAGAACCATGTCAGCCGCTGCTGATCACAATTACTGATACACCTGCTGCTGGGCTTATCTCACACCACACACACACACACACACACACACACACACACACACACACACACACACACACACACACACACACACACACACACACACACACACACACACACACAGTCTGTGCTGTTGTGAACAGTGCACGCACACGTTTTAAAGAGGACAGAGACGGGGTGAGGGAATGAGGAGAAAAAGAGGACATGCATGACTTTGGCAGAGAGGACCTTGGCTAATCTTTCACCATTTAAATGTAACTGATGAAATGTGAATTGTCCCGTTGTGGTGCACCGAGCTGGCTGCTGTTCCCCGCTAAGTTACTGAAGGTAACGAGTCTCTACGGGAGGAAATGGCACATTTTGGCTTGATTGGGCAGTAGTTAAATTGAACGATGCCGATTTGTTTGCATTGCAGACAAAGCTTGAGGAAAGAGGGAAGTTCAGAGAATGTTGTGGTGCCATCTAGTGGACACCGCTGGGACTGCTTGGATATGATGCATTTGGCCCCAAAAAACGATATGGATAAATATGGATAAGATATTGAATCCACAACTAAAATGAGAGACACAAACAAGTAGCTCCATCTTGCATGCTTCGGAACAGAATCAAATTAATTCAGGCTAATCTGATGGGGTTAAGGTGGCCCCTCAACCCCTACCTGCGGTCTCTGTACTGTCTAACCCCGACCTGCTTATTTATGACCTGCTCTGTACAGTCTAACCCCTACCTGCTCCTTAATGACCTGTCTCTGTACTGTCCAACCCCTACCTGCTCCTTAATGACCTGCTCTGTACTGTCTAACCCCTACCTGCTCCTTAATGACCTGTCTCTGTACTGTCTAACCCCTACCTGTTCCTTAATGACCTGTCTCTGTACTGTCTAACCCCTACCTGCTCCTTAATGACCTGTCTCTATACTGTCTAACCCCTACCTGCTCCTTAATGACCTGCTCTGTACTGTCTAACCCCTACCTGCTCCTTAATGACCTGTCTCTGTACTGTCCAACCCCTACCTGCTCCTTAATGACCTGCTCTGTACTGTCTAACCCCTACCTGCTCCTTAATGACCTGTCTCTGTACTGTCTAACCCCTACCTGCTCCTTAATGACCTGTCTCTGTACTGTCTACCCTACCTGCTCCTTTATGACCTGTCTCTGTACTGTCTAACCCCTACCTGCTCCTTAATGACCTGTCTCTGTACTGTCTAACCCCTACCTGCTCCTTAGTGACCTGTCTCTGTACTGTCTAACCCCTACCTGCTCCTTAATGACCTGCTCTGTACTGTCTAACCCCTACCTGCTCCTTTATGACCTGTCTCTGTACTGTCTAACCCCTACCTGCTCCTTAATGACCTGTCTCTGTACTGTCTACCCTACCTGCTCCTTTATGACCTGTCTCTGTACTGTCTAACCCCTACCTGCTCCTTAATGACCTGCTCTGTACTGTCTAACCCCTACCTGCTCCTTTATGACCTGTCTCTCTACTGTCTAACCCCTACCTTCTCCTTAAAGCCATGGTCCGTACTGTCCCCTCTCCAGCACGCTGCAGAGGTCAGGACACGTGTTCTGGGTTTATACGTTGTGTCGTTAACGGCGGAAAAAACTCCATCGCAGCCTCTGAGTGCTGAGTCAGCCCACGGCCCCGTTAACGCTGATTTTAGGTTCTAAGTGAGAGACCCCCCCCCCCCCCCCCAATGAGGACGAGCAGGGGGGAGGGAGGGAGGGATGGGGGAGATGGAGGGGGAGAGAGAGGGAGGATGGAGAGCCCTTGGCAGCTGCCCACAGAGAGGGTGAAAGGCCGGCCCGGTAAAATGGGTTTTTCTAATTGTTCTGGGAAAAAGAGCGAATAGATCTTCTTGTGTGCGAGTGTCTCGTCTGTTCCCTCCTGTCCCCCCCCCTCCACACTGAAATTAATATGCAGAAGACTCGCCGCCAACTGTCCATCGTCCCCGGAGCGGACAGGAGACGGACAGGGGGGTACAGAGCGGGGAGCTGGAGGAGCACGAGAGAGCGGAGGCATCCACCACGTACAACCCCACCTGTAGACCCCCAGCCCTCCACACACCTCCACCTAGGTGGGAGCAGGGCGTGCCTGGACGCTCCGTCAGCGCGGGGGGGGTGGGGGGGGGTCCTGCAGCCCCATCACAGAGCTCTGTCCCCGCCGCTTGACAACAACGTCGCTATGGTTACCATTCACCCGCCAATCGCTGCCCAGACTCCAAGGCTGCATGCATTTATTTTTAATTTGTAAGCACAGTGACCAGAGGCACACACGCGCGCACACACGCACACACACCCGCACGCAGAAATGCACACACGCACACATACACTCTCTCCTGGGAGCAGTAATTACCGCTTGGCCTGGAGGGGGGGGGGGGGTCTGTGTGTGGAGATCCGCCCTGGCCTCGCCAGCCCTCCCCCAGGCCCCTCATTAACTCACGGGGCGTGCTGGAGGCCTGATATGACCACGTCTCAGCCTCCACCCACACACCACCCACACACCACTGTTTACCACGGAGGAGTAGTAGAGCTGTAGTACCACATGGTGAGGTGGGGGGTAAGGCAAGAGGAGAGGGAGAGAGGGGGAGGAGAGAGGAGGAGAGAAGAACAGAGGGAGAGAGGGGGAGAGGGGAGGAGAGGAGAAGAGAGGAGAAGAGAGGAGAAAGGGGGAGAGGGGGAGAAGGGAGGAGAGAAGAAGAGAGGAGAGAGGGGGAGAGGGGAGGAGAGAGGACGGGAGGAGAAGAGAGGAGAGAGGGGGAGCGGGGGAGAAGGGAGGAGAGAAGAAGAGAGGAGAGAGGGGGAGGAGAGAAGAAGAGAGGAGAGAGGGGGAGGGGAGAGGGGGAGGGGAGGAGAGGAGAGTAGAGGAGACATGGGGAGGGGAGAGGAGGAAAAGGAGAAGAGGAGGGGGGAGACAGCCCTACTCTCTTCAGGAAATCTGGGACAGAAACTCTCGAGGCTCCATTTCTGTGCACAGACCTCCATGCTGGCTGCTCAATGCTCTGAATGCCATCTTCAAACTCCCGTGAACACGGTACCGAGCTGACGTCACCGGTACAACGAGTTTGAATGAACATCCGACTGCGCGTGAATCCCCGCAGAAAATAAACACTTTAGCAATTCATGGTCAAGTCGACGCAGGGCCTGTACAGCGCCCCCTAGTGGAGGGTGCAGTGCATGTTGAGGTGAGGCTGAGCAGGGTTTACCGCCGAAAATGTGTTAGTAAAGGTGTGGGGGGGGGGGTTTGGGGGGGCGGGGCTGTATTATTTTACAGGTGGGCGATTTATGCTTGTTTTCAAGCAGGCTGTTGCCCTGCAGCCTGATCTATACACAGAGAGTAAATTGCGTGTTTTGATTATGTTATACTTTTGTATAATATTAACATTATATATATATTAGTGCTTTTTTTTTTTTTTTTGGCTCAAAACAACGGAAGTAGTTGCCTGACTGCTATTTTCAAGGCAGTATCTTTGTATGTTCATCGTTTAATTGCACTATAGGCTTTTTTTTTTGTATCGTCCTGTTTTGATCAATATATACCAATGTTGTTATCAATAAAAAAACATTTGCACAAGGCAAGCCGATGCACTTCTCCATGTTGATAAGAGCATTAAAATGAGAACAATTAATGGGACAAAAAAATCAAGGGATATTTAGCATAGAAAAAAGAATTGCGATTAGTCGCAATTGCTCGCGATTAATCGTGAGTTAACTATGACATTAATGCGATTAATAGCGATTAAATATTTTAATCGCTTGACAGCACTAATATATATGTATATATATTTCTTTTATAAAAAAAAGTACATCATATTTAAGGCAGGAGGCCTGTGTTGTTACGGCGGCCGCCTAAGCTGTAAAGTGCTGCGGGAAACCCTGGCAGAGAACACCTCCACTAACGTACCAGCTGTTGGGCCTTCTCGCTCTCCTGTAAGGCCATCAGCCGCTCCCCCCTCAGCACTGCGCTCATCTCCTCCCGCGCCGCCTCCCGCTCCTTCTTCGCCACCTTGGCCAACTCCTCTGCCATGATCTGCTGCTGTCGCTCGTACCTGGGGACACACACACACACACACACACACACACACACACACACACACACACACACACACACACACACACACACACACACACACACACACACACAGGGAGGCTACATCAGGGAAAGTCATCCTGCACTTCAAAACACACAAAGTGTGTTCCACAAACAGTCCACAAGAGGGCAGTATTCCACCTCGTACCAGGGTTGTCCAAATCACAGTGATGCTTACTTTGTCACTGTTATTAACATTGAGCAGTACAGATTTACAGAATAAGCAGCAGCACAGGGAGCGAGCTGACTACGCGTTACCCACCTCTTCTTCTCTTCCGCTGCGCTAGCGCTAGCATTAGCGTTAGCGTTAGGGGTGGGCTTAGGGCTGGCGGTCCTGGAGGTCTTGGGGCTGGTGGGGCAGGATGCAGGCTGAGCGGCGGGCTTCGGGGCGGGCTGTGTCCTGGGAGCGGGCTTTGGGCTGGGCCGGCTGGAGGGGCCTGGGTCCCACAGCACAACATGGAGGATGGAGAGGATTTAGGCCACAGAAACTAATGCTTTTAGTTTGGCCCGCAGACTGACCAAACTGCGATCCACAGAATTAAAGATTAATGCGACATTTTAGGATACAGTTCATCCCTCTGTATAACACCCGAGTAGCCAGGTGTGTCACTACTGTATACAGTACTTCCCCTGTGTTTCTTGGTGCTGGTTGGCTGTTCCACTACTAATGTGTCTCACCTGGTTCTTTGGGCTTGCTGGCTGGGTCTGGCTGGCTGCTAGCCGTGGGGGTAGAAGGGGGGCTGGGTGCCATGTTGGCCACCCCTCTCATCCTCTGAAGAACGTCCTCTGTCAGCTAGAGGAACAGACCATCGAGACATGAGGTGGGGCAAGAGAAGTGACGCCGTGTCTATCAGTTCACCTCTACAGTATAAAGGAAGCCTACAGCGTTAACTACAGGCTGGGCTGGGCCCATAGGTTCATGAACCACAGGTAGGATCCCAGTACATTAGCTGAGCTTAGTGGGACCTCATGTATGATGCTGCCTCCTCTCTGACTCAATGGGTCAAATTATGTTACGTATGTGTTGTTTTTATAAGAGTTAACATAAGAGTTAAGAGCATATTACAATATTATGTAACTCGTGTATTATCTAGTAGTAATAATGATGTGTGACAGTACACGGTTCACTTAGAACTGAGGTCCGTCCCCAGGCGTTGTGTCCTCAGAGCAGCAGCATCCTTCATGCTAGCCGATGCTAGCTGTAGCTAGCTAGCTTACCTTGACCCCTCGCAGGATCCGGACCCGTTCTTCCTCGTCAACTCCGAAGGAGACCCTCCTGGTGCTACTCTCAGCGGACCCCATGTCCTGGTCGAGGTTCGTGTATAGGACGATGAGGTACACTCGGATGATGTTAGAATAGACCGGTGTAGTCAGGTGACGCTAGCCTTCCAGGAGGATTTCTGACAGATGGGAGTCGCCGAGTTGCCAGATTGTTACGAAGCTAACCCCCTATCGGGTATGAAACGCACACAGCGCTCTTAAGAGAATAAAAGTCATTCTGAAGACGCTATGGTCTTTTTTGTGAAAGCAAATATCTGAATAATGTCTAAATATGATTTATTTTGAGGGGATTATGGAATAAATGGGTTTCTTGGGACTTTCTTTTGAAAAGGAATACTACAGGGGATTACAGGGGAACTATCGACTGTGGTTTTATTCAGTATCTGTGTAACCCTCTCTTAATTCTGTAAAGTCAGCGAATAAACTGAACAAAGACACACACACACACACACACACACACACACACACACACACACACACACACACACACACACACACACACACACACACACACACACACACAACAACACACACAATTCTTACTCACTCTATTTCTATCACAAACACACGCACACAAATTGGAATTTTGGCAACAAATAGTGTAGATTAAATATAACCCCCTTGTGTGTCGAGGCTAAACACAGACCTGTGTTCTCAGGAGAAGGTCAGTGAACTTGTGTGTCCATGAAGCACCACACCTTGGTTCCACTTGACTTGTAATGTTCAACACAAACAACAACTATCGTAATAAGTTGGAGCATACAATCCATTAAAACAAATATGTACATGCATTCCATGCATCTTTATTGACTTGGTTCACTTATTCATTATTCTTAAATTTCCCTCTGGATAAATAAAGTACCTGTGTATTTATTAATTATTGTGCTTGTCATTTTAGTATAGCCCCCTGCTACAGTACATAGAGTCTCTGTACTGTACTGTACTGTCTTTAACGACGTGTAGGAAATGTCTATGTCATTAAAGAGTAACTAGGGGTTAGAGTCGACAGTACAGAGACATGTCATTAAAGAGCAAGTAGGGGTTAGACAGTATTTGGACATGTCATTAAGGAGCAGGTAGGGGTTGGACAGTACAGAGACAGGTCTTTAAGGAGCAGGTAGGGGTTAGACAGTACAGAGACAGGTCATTAAGGAGCAGGTAGGGGTTAGACAGTCCAGAGACAGGTCATTAAGGAGCAGGTAGGGGTTAGACAGTACAGAGACAGGTCATTAAGGAGCAGGTAGGGGTTAGTCAGTCCAGAGACAGGTCTTTAAGGAGCAGGTAGGGGTTGGACAGTACAGAGACAGGTCAATAAGGAGCAGGTAGGGGTTAGACAGTACAGAGACAGGTCATTAAGGAGCAGGTAGGGGTTAGACAGTACAGAGACAGGTCATTAAGGAGCAGGTAGGGGTTAGACAGTACAGAGACAGGTCATTAAGGAGCAGGTAGGGGTTGGACAGTACAGAGACAGGTCATTAAGGAGCAGGTAGGGGTTAGACAGTAGAGACAGGTCATAAAGGAGCAGGTAGGGGTTTGACAGTACAGAGACAGGTCATTAAGGAGCAGGTAGGGGTTAGACAGTCCAGAGACAGGTCATTAAGGAGCAGGTAGGGGTTAGACTGTACAGAGACAGGTCATTAAGGAGCAGGTAGGGGGTAGACAGTACAGAGACAGGTCATTAAGGAGCAGGTAGGGGTAAGACAGTCCAGAGACAGGTCATTAAGGAGCAGGTAGGGGTTAGACAGTACAGATACTGGTGGTGGTGTGGGCTAAGGTTTCTAGCCCAAGGATGCTTAGCTTCCCTGCTATTAGTAGAGGACCATCACGTCCCTCTAAGGGTTCGGGCTGAACTCTGCATGGAGTCCCCTAGCCCCGGCTGGACACACCCCTGGATCTGACACCATGGTGTTGACCCGCCCAGAGACAGAGCGCCCGGCACTTAGCGCTGGGGCTCCATCGACGCCAGCCAGCCAGGGTGCATGCTGGGTTACCGGCGGGCGGGTGGCCTACATCCCGCTCTGCAGCGTGATCCAGGACTCGGGGGTGCTGGAGTGCAGGCTGAAGGCGGGGTACACGGGCTCCCGGAAGGTGGTCCTGAAGGTGTGCAGGTGCTCCCGCGGGCCCTTGACGCTGTGGAACGTCACGGAGCCGGCGGCGTAGTCCAGCGCCACCTCCACGCGCCGCGGCGGGCCGCCGGCGTGCTCGCCCAGCGCCACGTTCGCCGAGGCGTGGCACGCCGTCAGCTTGCGGTTCTTCCACTGCAGGCGCCACGACACGTTGTTGTGGCCCAGGCGGCTGTGGTCGCCGCGGCGCGGCAGGCTCTTGTAGCAGAGCCCCACCGACCACATGCTGCCCTCGCCCACCTCCACCACCCACAGGTGCTCGTCCCCCGAGAAGCCCTGGCTGCACAGCACCTGGGGGGCGCTGGAGAAGCGCTCGGGGTGCTCGCCGTACGGCTGCCGGGCCGGGCCGGCCCGCACGGTGCGCAGGTCGTTGGACACCAGCAGGCTGGGGTGGGCGGTGTGGGGGTTGAAGGTGAGCTCCAGGGGGTTCAGGGCCAGGTGGAGGGAGTCCAGCAGGAGGATCATCTCCCCGTGGAAGTCCTGGCTGCGCAGGCCCGCCTGCAGCCTCTGGAAGTTGAGCGGGGCCTTGGACGGGAGCTGGGTGCTCGCGTCCAAGGAAGGGCCGAGGGCCGCCCGGATCTGGGGCTCCAGACCCAGGAACCTGTTCAGGAACAGGGGGACAGACCCTGCTCAGTTTTGCTCTGCTCACCCCTGCACCACCGCTGGTTCAATGTTTAGCTCTTTCGGATTGTAAGCATTGTAAGCACATTCACATCCCCATCACACTGGGATGAGAAAGTATGTGTTTTAAACCCCTGCCTTTAATGCTTTGCCTAACCTTATGTCCTGCCTTCTCCTCTTCAACCCACTTTCACTATCTATACATACATTGATGTGATACAATATATACATAAGGCATTCCCTCTGTTGTATGCTATGCATGTATGCCACATCATTGTGTTTAGCCTCTTGTTTTCAGAGCTGCATCAAGCTCCATCACAATCTACTGGTCGAATGAACCGCTGGATCCTGGAGGTCACCTGTTTACGAAGAGGCACTTGTCGGTCTCGCTCAGGGCCTGGCTGGCCTCCGTCTGGGCCTGCTGCAGGGTGTGCTGCTGCTTTCCCAGCGAGGCTAGGCCTTGCTGCCAGCTGCCCCTCCTCAAGCTTCTCTCCTCCTCCAGGAGGGAGCTCAGACGTTCTCTGTACCTGTGGGGGCCAGGGCAGACGGGGCGTCAGTGTAGCTGGACCGTCACGGACGGTACGTTAGCGTAGCTTGACCAGGTGACCTTGAACACCCAACCTCCTCCTCGTTCCCCCTACAGTGCTCGTTCCCCCTGAGGGAAGCCCTTACCTTCTCACCGTGCACAGAAGACAAGCACTGCACTGGTGTCACAGATGCCTGAGGCTTTAGTCGTGTTTCTGTTCAACAATGTTTAGACTGAAGAATAAAGCATATGCTGTCTATAACGACATGGTAGTCCAATGGTCAGAAAGGTTTAGCCAACAGAACTTTTTTGCATTTGCATTTCTTATGTACTTATGTGTGTATATCTGTCCGGTACCATCTGCTGTAATGGCCATATTCATGCACACAATTAAGCTAAACTTAACAACTGTTTTTCATGTGTTACTGACATGTTACAAATACGTCATGCTTTTTCAAAGTTTTCCGTTTCATTTGATTTCAGTTAAAATGTACAAATAAATTGATATTGGAGATTCAGAATTGACCAATGGCTGAGTTGTACACATAAACCAATGAGTTAATGTCCCTCTGTTAGTGAGCACTGAAGATGGTCTTAATCCTGGGTCTAATGTCCTGACCCTGTCTACATCCTGGGGCTAACGTCCTGACCCTGTCTACATCCTGGGTCTAATGTCCTGACCCTGTCTACATCCTGGGGCTAACGTCCTGACCCTGTCTACATCCTGGGTCTAATGTCCTGACCCTGTCTACATCCTGGGGCTAATGTCCTGACCCTGTCTAAATCCTGGGTCTAATGTCCTGACCCTGTCTACATCCTAGGGCTAATGTCCTGACCCTGTCTACATCCTGGGTCTAATGTCCTGACCCTGTCTACATCATGGGTCTAATGTCCTGACCCTGTCTACATCCTGGGTCTAATGTTCTGACCCTGTCTACATCCTGGGTCTAATGTCCTGACCCTGTCTACATCCTGGGTCTAATGTCCTGACCCTGTCTACATCCTGGGTCTAATGTCCTGACCCTGTCTACATCCTGGTCTCTGCTGACCTCTGGACCAGGGCGGCCATGCTGTCCATGAGGCTGGCGGCCCGGGACACCAGCTTCTCCCCCACCGCCTCCGAGGCTCCCTGCTCCTCCGCCGCTCTCTGCAGGAGGCCCCCTGTGATCTGCAGCCGGCACGACATCGCCTGCACCCACAGAACTACAATTACCACAACACCCCGCAACACAGAGAACTACAAATACCACAACATCACCTGCACCCACAGAACGACAATTACCACAACACCCCGCAACACAGAGAACTACAAATACCAAGACAACCCCGCACAAACAAAGAACTACAAATACCACAAAACCCTGCAACACAAAGAACTACAAATACCATGACAACCCTGCACAAACAGAACTACAATTACCATAACCCCCTGCACAAACAGAACTACAATCAACACAACATCACCAACACAAAACAGAACTGCAATGCCCATAACACCACCAACACAACCAGAACTACAATTTCCATAACACCACCAACACACACAGAACTACAATGCCCATAACACCACTAACACACACAGAACTACAATGCCCATAACACCGACGACGACGATACCAATAGATTTACAATGCCCATAACACCAACAATACAAAAATAACTACAATGCCCATAACACAGACGATACAAAAAGAACTACAAGGCCCATAACACCAATGATACAAACAGAACTACAATGCCTATTACCCATACAATACAAACAGAACTACAATGCCCATAACACAGACGATACAAACAGAAATTCAATCACTACAAAACCATCAACACAAACAGAACTACAATCTTGCTTTGTCAAATATTAATAAACATAATAACTATATAAAAAAACGCAGCTCTGTCTATGGGCATCATACTGTACAAACTTCCAAAAACTGTCAAAATTCAGTCTAAAATAACTACGAGACTATTACATTCATTATCATTCCCTGGAATCTGCCGTTCCTCCAGCATGACTCTGTGAATCTGTCTCTACCCTCTTCCCAGCTCGTCCGTCAACGTTCCCACCCTGACTCCCGTCCGGTCCGCTCGTCCGGAGCGTGGCGGCGTTCCGACCCACCTTGCTGCGGGATTCCAGCGCCCGCCTCATCTCCTCCTCGGCCACGTCGAAGCTCAGCAGGTCGTGGTTCAGGTGGGAGCCCTCCAGGAGGCAGCTGGCGCACAGCAGCAGGCTGTCGCTGGAGCAGAAGTACTCCAGGCTAGCCCCGTGGCGCAGGCAGGCCTGGGGCACCGCCTCCCTCTGGGGGGCCACCAGCACGTGGCCCCTGAACGAGCTCTTCTCCTGGTGCTTCTGCAGGTGCCGCTCGCACAGAGCCACCTCGCACCTCAGGCAGGTCCTCACCGCCCGCACGGAGCCCTCGATGCAGTGGTCGCAGAACACGTCCGGACCGGGGCTGGCCCTCGCTGCAGCCTCGGCCCCGGGCCCCTGCTCCTCCTCGGCCCCTGGCCCCTGCTCCTCCTTGGGCCCCTGCCCCTCCTTGGGCCCGTGAACCTCCATGGCCCCCGGCCCCGGCTCCTCTTTGGCCCCGGGCCCCTGCTCCTCCTTAACCGTGGCACGGTAGCCCTCCACGATGCCGCACAGCTTGAAGTTCCTCCTCAGCGTCTCCAGGCCCTTGAACTCCTCCCGACACTCGGGGCAACGCATAAGGGCCTCTGGGGCCAGCTCCCTGTCGGCGGTGGGGGCCCCTCCCTGGGGCCCCTTGACCAGGGTCTTACCGATGCAGGCCAGACAGTAGCTGTGTCCGCAGGGCAACAGCACCGGGTCTGAGAAGATCTGCATGCAGATGGGGCAGCTCAGCTCGTGGGCCAGCAGCTGCTCCGGTCTGGACAGGGCCATGACGGGGTGAGGGGGTCTTTCAGGGACCAGGGGGGGGTCTTTCAGGGTCTGTCGGGTGTCCGTCACCCACCAGGTCTCTCTGAGGCACCGAGCACCGTTACCGTCCGGGTGGAATGAGTCCAGGCACCTGTGTGTGTTTGTTTGGCTCCAGGCAGGTGAAGAAAGCGTGAGGGTTGTACTGGAACTCAGACGGAGCAGACGCTGGTATATACAGACGCCCTGAGACAACACGTGATCACACTCCGCAGGGCATCCCGGCAGGCAGGGCGATCAGCCGGACGGGCTGCATTCCATTTAAATTACTGGAGCAGAACAAAGTCGCTCGGGTTGTAGTTAGGTGATAGAAAAGACCATGTGACCGTTCAGGGGAGATAGAGAAAGAGGAAGGAGAAAGCTGGAGTTGAAGCGTTCTTAGACCTCACTGCCACACACGCAATAGGTGTGTGCATCTGCGTACGCCACAACTACTGTGTGTTTGTGTATGCGTGTCGTGTGAGATGTGTGTGTGAGATGTGTGTGTGTGTGTGTGTGTGTGTGTGTGTGGGTGGGTGTGTGTGTGTGTGTGTGTGTGTGTATGTGTGTCGTGTGTGTGTCTGTGTGTGTGTGTGTGTGCGTGTGTCGTGTGTGTGTGTGTCTGTGTCTGTGTGTGTGTGTGTGTGTTTGGTGGGCTGCTGCTGTAGCGTTAGCCTGTATGTGAGGCTAATTTCCTTCATAATATCAAAACAGTGACAGTTCAAAACAGTATACAACAGTAGGAACGTGCGGTTGAACCCCTGCTCCTCTCCACAGCAGCTTAGGACATTGTGTCTCTAACCTCAGGCATGTTGAGGATGTTTTGCACCAGACCGTATCGGTTTACTTTCTGCTCATGAAGGCTCAGATGGTGCTCTGTGAAGGGAAGAGAAGCATGTTCTCCATCATCACTAATCCGTGGAGACGAGCCAACGGCAGGACCAGAACTCCAGCATTCTTCCGAGAAACACACCTCTCTGTTGGCTCTGTCGTGGCTGTTAATGGTGTCTCGCAGTCAGAGGTTATGGGTGGCTAGCTGTGGTTGAATGGTTACTGTAGATGGAACAGGGAAGATGGGCAACCAGTTGACTGGTTAGGCTTCATGTGGGTTGGGATGGGTTTAGATTTGAAGGCTTAGGGTGGATGAGTTAGGGTTGAGGGGTTAGGGGGGTTGGGGTAGGTAAGGTATGGTTTAGGGTTAAATATCTGTGGGTGGGGTTGTGTGATTCTAGTTTCCCTGGGCAACCATCAGATTAATTCCATTGTTATTATGTATTCGATGGGAAACCAAGATGCTGTCAGAGGGCATTATTTGCCTGAAGTAGACTTGGACCGGTTTCATGGCATGTCCTATATTAGGACCAACACACACACACACACACACACACACACTTAAACTCTCACACACACACGTCACAAACACACACACGCACACGTCTCTCTCACACACACACACACACACACACACACACACACACACACACACACACACACACACACACACACACACACACACACACACACACACACACATCATGCTTTTAAGGCTAATTTACTCCAACAGTTTACAAATTAAAAGTGTTTTGAGTTTAGTGTATTAAGTTCAGCAGATGGTGGGAATGACGCATTGAACTCCAACAGTTCAATGCGTCATTGGAGTGAAGCTTCATATTATGCTCGTCTCCTCTGCTGAAATACAAATTAGAATAACATGATTCAGACATCCGTGATCTAATCACACACTCTGAACGGCTTGGATCTGTTCTTTGTGAATTCATAACTTGTTTTTTGATTTGTGAGAGGAAAATATCAGCCTTTTTAATCAGCGGTGTTACTTCTTTCAGTTTCAAATTACCGTAACGGTACGGCCACACCAAACTGCGTAAAGGCCGATTTATGCTGTTACATAAGCGTAAGCGCAAGCGCAAGAGGCCCTTGCGCGCCCTTGCGCACCCCTTGCGCGACTTCCCACGTCTTGCGTGCGTCGGGCGATCTTTCTAGACTTGCGTCATTTTTTACGTAAGCTTTTACGTGAGCCGCGCAGCCTGCAAGGCTGTGATTGGTCTGCTCGTCTGGTTACTACTTCCTGTCTGGAGTATCACATTTCCTGTTTTCATACCGCCACCTTCCACCCTATCTGGCACATAATTATGCGAACCCTTTATGCGAACCCTTCCACAGGGGCAAAGTGCTATTTTGATGCGCGACATCAAACAGCTGATGCGGGATTGTGAGCCATTTTAATGATCTTGTCACCCGATATTCGTTCTATTATGGCGCATTTCCACTGCAGGGTGCGGAACGGATCGGATCGCAAAGGTGCGGGTCGGATCGCGTTTCCACCGCCAAAAGTGGGCGTGACCCGGACTTTGCCGTACCCGTTCCGACCCCATTTTAGGGACTCCTCCGTTGCGGTACCCAAAACGAGACCAGACGCCTGAAAGGGTACCCTGGAATTCTAGCTACACCCCCCCTCCGTTGATTGGTCGACAGAATCGTCACTTCCGGGTGACGCGGGGATAAAAACAAACAAACAGTAGCCTCGAGGTATTATTCTTTACAATTAACATGTCGCGTAAAAAGCTTGCTTGGGCGAACAAGGAGGTGGAGACGTTCGTCTGCATTCTTGCGGAGGAAGACGTTGTTTACGATGTTTACGTAGCTGCCGCGGCGATCGACATCCGGCCTACCACAAAGGGTACTGTCGGCGGTGGAAACGCGACCTCGGAACTGAGCTGGGCTATACCGCCCCCTCCCTACCGCCCCTTTGCGATCCGATCCGTTCCGCACCCTGCAGTGGAAACGCGGCATTAGGCCTACTGGCCTTATTTGTTTTAGTGTTAGCCTATTTGAATTAATTACGTAATGTTTTGTGTTCACGTTCTATGTGAAACATAAGTGTTCATGTTCTGTGTGAAACATAAGTTCAGTAGCCTCTTTGAGTGAATGAAATTTGAAAGCGTGAGTACTGTGTAGTGAATGAAAAATGTGTGCGTGTATGGTGGGACTATTTTCTGTATTTGATAAATAAACCCCTTTTCTCTAATAATGCTGCCTACCATATAATTTATGTGGACATTATGCGCTATAGCTTAAAGCCTTTGGCTATAGGCCTACACTTAAATAATTCATTCATCTGTCAAGGCAGTAGCTGTTATATAAACATTTGATATGGATATGAATTAATGAGTTTGACGTAAACCAAATTAGGTAACTTGTGTAACATAACTAATGAATCAAAAGTCATGCTGACCAATGTATATATATTTATTGGTCAGTGCGCATACCCAATCGTAGCACATTGTACTGGTGGGGAAACACGCCAGCATCTGACAAAAAATAATCTGCCAGCTGCTCCCTGACAAGGGCCGGTTTTGGTGCGAGTCGGGAAGATATCGGATGACTCGCGAAAGGAGATCAACAAACTTTGGTACATAAACAAACCAACGACTCCCACAGACAAAGACGTCATTCTCGAGGTCGTCTTCAACGAAAAACTTTACTCCACATATTACTCCACCTACTGTTCTGGCGGTAAATTGCTTGGCAACACGCAAAATTCGGCATTTTTGCATAGGGAGCCATTGGTATAGGCGCGTAGACGCGTTACATGCGATGAAGCGTCGCGTTATAGGGGCGTTACGTGCGTCAGACGCACGTAATTACGCACGTAAACGCTAACGCGCCCAACGCGCCAACGCCCGGAGTTCAGAAATCTGAACTTTCAACGCTCCAACGCGTGACGCTTGGCCGCGATAGCCAATCAGCGTGGAGCTTGACCCGACGTCACTGGCAGAGAGTAGTGAGCTTGGACAGAAGCATACGGCCGACATCTTTCTTTATTCTGGGTGGAAATAGTAACATAGTTACGCTATTAAATGCGTTTATGGAAACATTTTTAGCGAGAAATGTGCATTTTACTTTCATAATGTTCGCTCGGTGAATGTGAAGGATGTTTGGTTTGATAGTTATGACGAAGAGGGAACGCTCCGTTCACTTGCATGGACAGAGTCTCTGGTTGCTAAGCAACCTCAACGTCTTGGCGGACTATTTCTCTGCTGATCAACACTACGAATGCTGGAAACACACCAGACACACCATGTGAAGTTATTTAACCCGATTATTGTTATTTATATAAGAGATTATTTAATCGAACCCGATCTAAACTCTATCACCCAAACACGGCGGCGTTTGGGTTTCCTACCTCGGCTCGGACTCCAGCGCAGCCACGGCCGACAACTATCTTTATTCTGGGTGGAAATAGTAACATAGTTACGCCATTAAATGCGTTTATGGAAACATTTTTAGCGAGAAATGTGCATTTTACTTTCATAATGTTCGCTCGGTGAATGTGAAGGATGTTTGGTTTGATAGTTATGACGGAGAGGGAACGCTCCGTTCACTTGCATGGACAGAGTCTCTGGATGCTAAGCAACCTCAACGTCTTGGCGGACTATTTCTCTGCTGATCAACACTACGAATGCTGGAAACACACCAGACACACCATGTGAAGTTATTTAACCCGATTATTGTTATTTATATCAGAGATTATTTAATCTAACCCGATCTAAACTCTATCACCAAAATACGGCGGCGTTTGGGTTTCCTACCTCGGCTCGGACTCCAGCGCAGCCACGGCCGACAACTATCTTTATTCTGGGTGGAAATAGTAACATAGTTACGCCATTAAATGCGTTTATGGAAACATTTTTAGCGAGAAATGTGCATTTTACTTTCATAATGTTCGCTCGGTGAATGTGAAGGATGTTTGGTTTGATAGTTATGACGAAGAGGGAACGCTCCGTTACTCGCGTTATCCAACGCGAGTAAAGGCCGATTTATGCTCAGTTACGTAAGCGTAAGCGCAAGCGCAAGAGGCCCTTGCGCGCCCTTGCGCACCCCTTGCGCGACTTCTCACGTCTTGCGTGCGTCGGGCGATTTTTCTAGACTTGCGTCATTTTTTACGTAAGCTTTTACGCGAGCCGCGCAGCCTGCAAGGCTGTGATTGGTCTGCTCGTCTGGTTACTACTTCCTGTCTGGAGTATCACATTTCCTGTTTTCATACCGCCACCTACCACACGATCTGGCACATAATTATGCGAACCCTTTATGCAAACCCTTCCACAGGGGCAAAGTGCTATTTTGATGCGCGACATCACACAGCTGATGCGGGATTGTGAGCCATTTTAATGATCTTGTCACCCGATATTCGTTCTATTAGGCCTACTGGCCTTATTTGTTTTAGTGTTAGCCTATTTGAATTAATTACGTAATGTTTTGTGTTCACGTTCTATGTGAAACATAAGTGTTCATGTTCTGTGTGAAACATAAGTTCAGTAGCCTCTTTGAGTGAATGAAATTTGAAAGCGTGAGTGTGTAGTGAATGAAAAATGTGTGCGTGTATGGTGGGACTATTTTCTGTATTTGATAAATAAACCCCTTTTCTCTAATAATGCTGCCTACCATATAATTTATGTGGACATTATGCGCTATAGCTTAAAGCCTTTGGCTCATCCTCATCCTCATCGTCATCCGCTTATCCGGGGTCGGGTCGCGGGGGGAGCAGCCCAAGCAGGGGGCCCCAGACTTCCCTTTCCCGGGCCACATTGACCAGCTCTGACGGGGGGATCCCGAGGCGTTCCCAGGCCAGTGTTGAGATATAATCTCTCCACCTAGTCCTGGGTCTTCCCCGAGGTCTCCTCCCCACTGGACGTGCCTGAAACACCTCCCAAGGAAGGCGCCCAGTGGGCATCCTTACCAGATGCCCGAACCACCTCAGCTGACTCCTTTCTAAGTAAAGGAGCAGCGGCTCTAATCCGAGTTCCTCACGGATGGCTGAGCTTCTCACCCTATCCCTAAGGGAGACGCCAGCCACCCTTCTGAGAAAACTCATCTCGGCCGCTTGTACCCGCGATCTCGTCCTTTCGGTCATCACCCAGCCCTCATGACCATAGGTGAGGATAGGAACGAAGATCGACCGGTAGATCGAGAGCTTTGCCTTGCGGCTCAGCTCTCTTTTCGTTACAACGGTGCGGTAAAGCGAACGCAATACCGCCCCCGCTGCTCCGATTCTCCGGCCAATCTCACGCTCCATAGTACCCTCACTCGCGAACAAGACCCCGAGGTACTTGAACTCCTTCACCTGGGCTAAGGACTCATTTCCTACCCGGAGTAAGCAATCCACCGGTTTCCTGCTATTTGTCATGGCCTCAGATTTAGCGGTGCTGATCCTCATCCCAGCCGCTTCACACTCGGCCGCCAGCCGATCCAGTGAGTGCTGAAGGTCACAGGCCGATGATCCAATGAGGACCACATCATCTGCAAAAAGCAGTGACGAGATCCTCAGACCACCGAACTGCAACCCCTCCCCACCACGACTACGCCTCGATATCCTGTCCATGTATATCACAAACAGGATTGGTGACAAGGCGCAGCCCTGGCGGAGACCAGCACCCACTGAGAACGAAACTGACTGGCTGCCGAGAACACGAACACAGCTCTCGCTTTGGGAGTACAAAGATTGGATGGCCCTGAGGATAGACCCCCTTACCCCATACTCCCGCAGCACCTCCCACAGTTTCTCCCGGGGGACCCGGTCATACGCCTTCTCCAGATCCACAAAACACATGTAGACCGGATGGGCATACTCCCAGGCCCCCTCCAGGATCCTTGCGAGAGTGAAGAGCTGGTCCGTAGTTCCACGTCCGGGGCGAAAACCGCATTGTTCCTCTTCAATCTGAGGTTCGACGATCGGCCGAACCCTCCTTTCCAGCACCTTGGAGTAGACTTTACCAGGGAGGCTGAGAAGTGTGATACCCCGGTAATTGGCACACACTCTCTGGTCCCCCTTTTTGAACAGGGGAACCACCACCCCGGTTTGCCACTCCTTTGGCACTGTACCCGACTCCCACGCGATGTTGAATAGGCGTGTCAACCATGACAGCCCCTCAACACCCAGAGCCTTTAGCATTTCTGGCTGGATCTCATCAATCCCTGGGGCTTTGCCACTGCGGAGATGTTTGACTACCTCAGTGACCTCCACCAGGGAAATTGACGACGAAACACCATCAACCTCGAGCTCTGCCTCCAACATAGAGGGCGTGTTATTCGGATTCAGGAGTTCCTCAAAGTGTTCCTTCCAACGTCCGACGACCTCCTCAGTTGAGGTCAACAGAGTCCCATCCTTACTGTACACAGCTTGGATGGTTCCCCGTTTCCCCCTCCTGAGGTGCCGGATAGTCTTCCAGAAACACTTTGGTGCCGACCGAAAGTCCTTCTCCATGGCCTCTCCGAACTTCTCCCACACCCGCTGCTTAGCCTCCGACACGGCAGCCGCTGCAGCCCTTCGAGCCTGTCGGTACCCTGCAACCGAGTCAGGAGTCCTCCAGGATATCATATCCCGGAAGGCCTCCTTCTTCAGTCGGACGGCTTCCCTGACCACCGGTGTCCCCCACGGTGTCCGAGGGTTACCGCCCCTTGAGGAGCCTAAGAACCTGAGGCCACAGCTAGCCACCGCAGCTTCAGCAATGGAGGCTTTGAACACCGCCCACTCCGGCTCAATGCCCCCAACCTCCACAGGAATGCCAGAAAAGCTCCGCCGGAGGTGTGAGTTGAAGATACCTAGGACGGGGGCCTCCTCCAGACGTTCCCAGTTCACCCGCACTACTCGTTTGGGCTTACCAGGTCTATCCGGAAATTTCCCCCATTCCCTGATCCAACTCACAACCAGATGGTGGTCGGTTGACAGTTCCGCCCCTCTCTTTACCCGAGTGTCCAAAACATGCGGCCTCAGATCAGATGACACGATCACGAAATCGATCATCGATCTTCGGCCTAGGGTACTCTGGTACCAGGTACACTTATGAGCACCCTTATGTTCGAACATGGTGTTTGTTATGGATAATCCATGACTAGCACAGAAGTCCAATAACAAACGACCGCTCGGGTTTAGATCAGGGAGGCCGTTCCTCCCCACCACGCCTCTCCAGGTGTCTCCATCGTTGCCCACGTGGGCGTTGAAGTCTCCCAGCAGAACTACGGAGTCCCCTACTGGAGCCCCATACAGGACTCCATTCAGGGTCTCCAAGAAGGCCGAGTACTCTGAGCTGCTGTTTGGTGCATATGCACAAACAACAGTCAGAGTTTTCCCCCCTACAACCCTTAGGCGCAGGGAGGCGACCCTCTCGTCTACCGGGGTAAACTCCAACACCGCGGCGCTCAGCCGGGGATTTATGAGTATCCCCACACCCGCCCGGCGCCTCACGCCCTCGGCTACTCCGGAGAAGAATAGAGTCCAACCCTTATCCAGGAGTACGGTACCAGAGCTGAGACTGTGCGTGGAGGTAAGCCCCACCAGATCTAACTGATAGCGCTCCAACTCCCTCACAAGCTCCGGTTCCTTTCGCCACAGCGAGGTGACGTTCCACGTCCCCAGAGCCAGCTTCTGCCGCCCGGGTCTGGTCCGTCGAGACCCCTGACCTTCGCTGCCACCCATGTGGCTGCGCACCCGACCCCAACGGGTCTTCCCACAGGTGGTGGGCTCATGGGATGAAGAGAGGGGGGGTGCCACGTAGTTTGTTCGGGCTGTGCCCGACCGGGCTCCGTGGCAAACCCGGCCACCAGGCGCTCGCCATCGAGCCCTCCGTCTGGGCCTGGCTCCAGACGGGGGCCCCGGGCTTCCTCCGGGCCGGGTCACATCTCCTCTTTTTTCGTTCTTCATTGGAGTTTTTTGAACCATTCTTAGTCTGGCCCCTCACCTGAGACCACTCTGCCATGAGAGACCCTACCAGGAGCACAAGGCTCCCGACAACACAGCTCTCAGGTTCACAGGGACACGCAAACCTCTCCACCACGATAAGGTGACGGTTCCAGGAGAGGGCTGGCTATTGGCTTTGGCTATTGGCCTACACTTAAATAATTCATTCATCTGTCAAGGCAGTAGCTGTTGTATAAACATTTTATATGGATATGAATTAATGAGTTTGACGTAAACCAAATTAGGTAACTTGTGTAACATGATAACTAATGAATCAAAAGCCATGCTTCCAAGTGACCAATGTATATATATTTATTGGTCAGTGCGCATACCCAATCGTAGCACATTGTACTGGTGGGGAAACACGCCAGCATCTGACAAAAAATAATCTGCCAGCTGCTCCCTGACAAGGGCCGGTTTTGGTGAGAGTCGGGAAGATATCGGATGACTCGCGAAAGGAGATCATCAAACTTTGGCACATAAACAAACCAACGACTCCCACAGACAAAGACGTCATTCTCGAGGTCGTCTTCAACGAAAAACTTTACTCCACATATTACTCCACCTACTGTTCTGGCGGTAAATTGCTTGGCAACACGCGCAACCTAAAAGGGAGCATGAATTGCTTTGAGTAAATTTTGCGCAACAACGTAACACCAACGCTGAAGCATGCAGCCGCCTTAACGCGTTTGGTGTGGCCGCACCGTAACGCTTTGACTGCTACGCCATCTGTCGGCGAAGAGATTCATTGCAATCAATCAAAGTGGACAATAAATGTATAACACTCGAATCAGACTTCAATTTATCAGGGCGAAGATGTTTGTTATTACCAGAATTGGTTAAACGAACTAGCTAAATTATATTGTGGCATTTTTTCCGTTGGTGTTATTTGGTAAGTAGATTGAATAAATGTGAAGTGATATTAAACATTAATATAATTGTACTGTTTTTAATAATTATGTTTTATTAAGTCGTTTGTATTTATGCAAGACATTTATGGGTGATGAAACATAATTGATAAAAAATGTTAGTGAAAATGAAGGAAGTGCTAGGAACCCCGTGGTGGTTCATGTTCCCCAGGAGCAGCCGGACCGGTTACACACAGCACAGATCCAAGATGTCGAGCCAGGAGGACTCTGTTAGGGAGTTCATCGACATCACAGATGTGGACGGGGAGAGAGCCCGCTTCTTCCTGGAGTCCGCCGGGTGGGACCTACAGGTGCGTGTTGACTCTCCTCTCCCCTGGTACTGTGTGGAGAAGTTAAATTAAATCAGAGGTTTAAACACCAGTGCGGACGCGGGGGAACCCCATAGCATGTGGCTAACGTTAGCCGGGTCCGCCGATGATTTGTGCAAGTCACCGTTTAGACAATGGCCTTCTGGAACCGGCCTGGCGATCCGCTGACATCCCGGTTCACACGAAAGAGCGGTATTAACTAAACCCTGAGACTAGTGGGTTAGTTGATTAAGCCATCCCCTCCAGCGCAGTGCTGCTCTGAATTGCGTAGAGGCGGCAGTTCGTCGGTCCGCTCGTCTGTCTCTCTGTCCGGATATCATGAGGACTCTTTGTTGACAGCTGGGCTCTGTCTTCATCCTGGTCCACCATCACCAGTCCTTCTCGTTAGTGTCCCGTAGCTGTGCTCCTGTCTCCACCTAAGACCACTTATCATGTACATTTATGTTGTATGATGTACATCATGCGTATGTGACGTACTTTCAAACCCGGGAACTCTCGGCCGGGATCAAACCCCTAACCACCCGTTCTCTCATCAGCTGGGATCAAACCCCTAACCACCCGTTCTCTCATCAGCTGGGATCGAACCCTAACCACCTGATTACTCCTCAGCTGGGATCGAACCCTAATGACCTACTCTCTCCTCAGCTGGCCCTGGCGAGTTTCTTCGAGGACGGAGCAGAGGATGACATCGTCACACTTCCTCAGCCGGAGAGCGCCTCCTCTGTGTCCCGCTCGGCAGGTCCCAGGTAACTTGTTCACCACCTCCTCCATCACCACCACAACCTCCTCCATCCCCACCACATCCCCCTCCATCCCCACCACAACCTCCTCCATCACCACCACACCTCCTCAATCACTAAACACCACGTCCTCCTCCATCTCCCTCACCTCCATCACCACCATCTTCTCCATCTCCATCCTCCCCCTCCTCCATCTCCAACACCACCACCCCTCCTCAAACATCACTAAACACCACCACCACCAACACGCACTTCACTTCCTCCAAGTCAAGAGGTGCGTCTTTTGTTCTCGGTGGTAAGGTGTTTACGTCTGTACATACTGCGTGTAATGCACTGAATTTAATACCGTTGATAGTTGTAGCGACAGGTGTTGCTATGCTATGACAGCTGCCTCTAGAGTCTTGAACTGACCCGTGTGTCGTCTCCAGTGTCCAGCCCAGAGTGACGTCCCTCAGGGACCTGATGAACGAGGCCGACGACGACAGCGACGAAGAGGAGGGAGAGAGGTGAGTTCCTTCATTCTGGTGGTGCTAGCTCAGTACAGCTCTTTATGGGAGTCCTTCTGGTGGTGTTAGCTCAGTGTAGCTACATATAGGAGGACTTCTGGTGGTGTTAGCTCGGTGTAGCTACGTATAGGGGTCCTTCTCGGCTAGCTCAGTGTATAGGAGTCCTTCTAGTGGTGCTAGCTCAGTATAGGAGTCCTTCTGGACGGGTTAGCTCAGTGTAGCTACGTATTAGGGATGTGAATAACTCAAATATTTCATGGTCGAATAATCAGTGGGTGGTATGAACGAATAATCGATTATTAAATGTGTGCCGACATTCACAAAGGCAGCCATGGATCATCGGTAAGAAATCACTCAATACCTTCAACGCAAAAAAACAACTACCTTCTAAGTAGTTCCAGTCAAATTGTCTGTTGTGAAAAATGCATTAAACTGTAATCAGAAAACGCGGTGATATGCTATAAACCCTATAGTATCTGTGGTGTAAAGTCTGGGACGAATTTCAAATTATAAATATGAACACTTTATTTTGAAAGTATAGACCGTCGCGAATCCCATTGAAACAAATGGCGCGATGATTCGGTCTTCAAAACGAGGCTGGGACGAATTTAATTATAAATATGTACAATGCATAACGTTAGCTCTCTGGCTCATAGCTGAGCGGACTAGAATACCTCCTGTTGCCAAGTCGTAGCTAAGGTCCTATTTACTGGATAGGACGGACCTTGGCAACATTTCCGTTGCATAACAACAACATTTCCGTTGCATAAGAACCTTACGGGAAGGTAATGATTGTTCCAGGTATTAGACAAACCCTCAGACGTTACCAGGTAAACAAAGTTATGGCTTGTGAAAAACTTTATATTTGAATGGGAAAAAGTGTTAACGGTCCAAATGTTAGAAATCCAGAAACCCTCGGGGACAAATAATCAAATTTCTGACCGATCCCTACTATGTATAGGAGTCATTCTGGTGGTGTTGGCTCAGTGTACCTATGTAATGCAGTCAGTCTGGTGGTGTTGGCTCAGTTTAACTAGGTAATGCAGTCATTCTGGTGGTGTTGGCTCAGTGTAGCTAGGTAATGCAGTCATTCTGGTTGTGTTAGCTCAGTGTGGGAGTCATTCTGTGTTGGCTCAGTGTAGCTACGTATAGGAGTCCTTCTGGCGGTGTTAGCTCAGTGTAGCCAGGTATACGAGTCATTCTGTGTTGGCTCAGTGTAGCTACGTATGGGAGAGTCACTGTTTGTCGTTCCAGTGAGAGAGCAGGGGTCTCATTTATAAAACTGTGCGTGGGATCGTTACTAAAAATGTGCGTACGCCCAGAAGCCAAGTTTTGCGTGCGCCAAAAAATATTCGGATTTATAAAACACTGCGTACGCACACCTGTACGCAATCTTTGCTTTATAAATCACATACTGACTATAATTGTGCGCAGCTGAATCAGCTTCACGTTCCGCCCTCTACACGCCCCTTTTTAACCATAAATGGTCAATGCAAATGACCTCATGAATGCGATCTGCATATAAAACAGACTCAGATGCCGGTATTATGTCTTGTTGGAAATAATGGCAGAAGTACTGAGAAAATCAAAAAAGCGAAATTTCACGGAGGTTGAAGTGGAGACACTTGTGGGTGAGATGGAGGCCCGAAAGGTAGTTTTGTTCGGCGGTCATGGGATTGGAATCGCCAACAACAAAAAGCAGAGTGAGTGGCAACATGTTGCTGCAGCAGTGAACTCTGTCAGTAGCACGGAGCGCACAGTCCCAGAATTAAAAAAGAAGTGGTCTGACATAGAGTTACATATTTTTATGTAGCCTACCAATAAGTCGTTATGGTCCCTAAATACCCTCTCCCTCCGAATCCTGCATGGTCCGCCAGAAGTGCCATATGGTGCAGCATTACCACGGCGCTCACCTCTGTATTTATAGGGTTACGGTAATAAGACTGACGAGAACGCCTTGGATAATCAGTTTGTAATTACCCACGTAAAATGTTCTTGAACATAACCCCTTTTTAATGCCTGATTTGTCATGAAAAGCATCAAGAGTAACGGACAACGATTGTGATGAGTGTGGATTGGTTTTTCACACTTGGGATTTAATTGACATTTGATCATGTGTTTACAGTGTCACATAAAAATATTATGTTATTGACACATGTTGGACCGATGCTTTATTCCATGCAGTCGCGCCGTCAGTGGACAGTATGGAGTGACGGGATTAAATATAGAGAATTTCTTTTTATTTCTATTCTAAGGAGATATTTCTGGAGTTATAACTGAGAAATAACGCAGTGGACTTAAATTATTCTGATTAGGATTTAACGCATGATACGGGTTGAAATTAAATTGATGAAGGGCGATGATAAAACATAATCTTCGTCGTCGTTCTTCTCACTCTGCAATTCTTCGGTCTGACTTCAGTTCACCACCACACCGTCTGTGTCGCCAATTCTCCTTTTCCTCCAAACCATGCGTACGCATGGGTCAGAGTTTGCTTAGGGCTGCTCACATTTTCCCGTCAAGTTGGTTTTTTATAGATCACAACCTTGGCGTGAAAAGTCACGTACGCAACTTTCAGCCCCGTTTTGTGCGTACGCAACGGTTATAAATGAGACCCCAGGGCTTTCTGCAGCGTCATGGCATTCTGCTGCAACTCGTTCTGGAGCTAACTGGCTTTGGTCCAGTCCCTGGTCACCTCACCCTGGCCCCTTTCATCAGTGTTGTCAGTAAAGATGTAATGATGTCCTTCCTGCCGATGTTAACCTGCCACGCTTTTTTTCAACCTTTTAACGTGGACGATGAAGGACTCTTTAAAGAATCGTTGCTACTGTTAGCCGGGTGGTGTATATACCACTGTTCAGCCGGGTGGTGGAGGGTGTGACCTCACCTCTCCTCCGGTGCGTTCCTGGGTGTGACCTCTCACCTCTCCTGTGGTGGCGGGCTGGGTCTGACCTCTGACCTCTCCCCCCCCCCCCCCAGGTTCTTCGCGGGGGGCTCTGAGCGCAGCGGGCAGCAGATCGTGGGACCGCCCAAGAAGAAGAGCTCCAACGAGGTGGTGGAGGACCTGTTCAAGGGAGCCAAGGAGCACGGGGCGGTGCCCCTGGACCGGGGCGGCCCCGGGGAGTCCAGCAGACCCAAGGTCAGTCAGCGCGCCGCTCTGGCCTTCAGTACCGACGTCGCTTTGGCTTTAATACGAACAACGGAACAGACCCGAGTTCACAGCGACACGGTGCCAGTGATGCGTTCTTTAGCGGGGCTGCGTGAATGTATAAACTATCTGGCGTCTGTTTCGTGTCGGTGTTTATGAACGACATCGACGGTGCGTTCTGTGTTTCCAGGCGTTTGTGGGCGGCGGCTACAGGTTGGGGGCGGGGCCAGAGGAGGCGTCGGCCTACGTGGCCGGAGAGAGGAGGGCAGCCAACAGCCAGCAGGATGTGAGTCTGCCCGTTAACGGGACGGGTCTTGTCTGTAGTCGTGTGTGTGTGTGTGTGTGCACCTTGACGTGGTTGCTTAGCAACAGTGTTTGGGTGTGTGTGGCAGGTGCACGTTGTGCTGAAGCTGTGGAAGTCGGGCTTCAGCCTGGACGAGGGCGACCTGAGGAACTACAGCGACCCGGGGAACTCCCTGTTCCTGGAGTCCATCCGCAGGGGGTACGTCTCACTAACGGGTCACTTCCTGGGTTCAACCAAAACCTTTTTTTTTACTTATTTACCTATTTTTTTTATAAAAAATAAAGGTAAAATCTTATTTGATCATCATGTGGCAGTAACCAAATGTATTCATGTATAGGTCATGTTAGATTAGTGTATCGTAAAGGTCATGATGGAGTATAGGTCACAGTATACTATATAATCCATAGGTCATGAGTCAGTACTGTATCGGCCATGGAGTATTTTTGTAACATGTATAGGTCATGATGAAGTATACTGTACATAATCCATAGGTCATTTTCAAGTTGAGTGTATAATGTATGTAACGTATACTGTAACACAGTGGTTCTCCACTGTTCTGGGCTTGGGGCCCACAATTGACCATGTTCATTAAGTCGCGACCCACTTTTCTACAATTCAAACCTAGTAAATGTTTTGCTCAGGAAACGGCTTAGTAAACGCACATACACAATGTCATTATTTAAACATAAACAAATTCTTTCATCCCTGCATTCAAAGCACGTTAATCTCCTTAGGCCTACTCTTTCGCACACACTCCCGTGACCCATTCAAAACGGGTCCGTGACCCACATTTGGGGCGAGACCCACCAGTTGAGTAACAATGCTGTAACGTGCACCCGACAGGGAGATCCCTCTGGAGCTGCGTCAGAGGGCCCGGGGGGGGCAGGTGAACCTGGACATGGAGGACCACCGGGACGAGGACTTCGTCAGACCCAAGATCGCCTTCAGGGCCTTCGGAGGGGAGGGGTACAAGCTGGGCAGGTGAGCCGCGCTCTGACTGGACCGGGGGTGATATGGCCGGCCCCTCCTTGTATCCGAGACCTCTAAGACTGTCCATCCCCCTGACCACTATGACCTTTGACCCCTCTAGCGCCACCCCTGACCTGGTGGTCCCGGCTGCCTCCCAGACGGACCAGGTGGCCAGCGAGGCCCAGGCCAGCGCCTCCGTCAGCCTGGACGCCGCCCAGCCCGTCACCAGCATCCAGATCCGGCTGGCGGACGGAGGACGCCTGGTGCACAAGTTCAACCACACCCACAGGTGAACTGAAGCTACCGCTACCTTCACCGCTAAAGCCACCGCTACTGCTACCTTCACCGCTGCGCTAGCCGCAGCTATACCTACCATAACTTCATCGCTGCAGCTAAATCTACCGTGTGTCTTTACCCCCGTGCTATCTGCAGCTAAAGCTACCGCTAACGCCACCGCTACCTTCACCGCGGCGCTAGCCGCAGCTATACCTACCACTAACTTCATCGCTGCAGCTAAATCTACCGTGTGTCTTTACCCCCGTGCTATCTGCAGCTAAAGCTACCGCTAACTTCACCGCTGCGCTAGCCGCAGCTATACCTACCACTAACTTCCTCGCAGCAGCTAAATCTAGCTGTGTCTTTACCCCCGCGCTAGCTGCAGCTAAAGCTACAGTTGGTCTTCACCATACTGTGTAAACTATGGTTGGACGTCTGATTCCACCCGTTCGTTTCAGCTGAGGTTACAGGCATGGCCACCCAAGGTAACAATCCCCACTTTCACTTTGAAGGGAACGATAACAGGAAGTCTCCTCTCCGCAGGGTGTCCGACGTGCGGCAGTTCCTGGTGGCGGCGAGGCCGGCCATGGCGGCCCGCGAGTTCGTCCTGATGACCACGTTCCCCAACAGGGAGCTGACCGACGAGACCCTGACCCTGCAGGACGCCAACCTGCTGAACGCCGTTATCGTCCAGCGGCTACAGTGAGACCCCCCCGAACCGGAGACCCCCCCCCCCCACCCCCACCGGAGACCCCTCTGTTAGCCCCCCCGGTGGAGCTGCCTCCTGGACTTACTGAACGGACTTCTTACCTTTGCAATTCGGTTTCGGATTCCCCCCCCCCCCCCCCCACCTTTTCTTTTTCTATAGTGATGCGTTGTGTGATGCTGCCCCTTGTGGCGGGAGGTGGAGGTTGCTTTGTAGCGTTAAGATGGAGCAGGAGCAGAGCCCGTACCAGACGCCATGCGTGGCAGAGGGGGTGGGCGGGCGGGAGAGGGGATTTGTTCTGATGTAATGATGATTAAAATGCTGTGGAAGTGAGCCAGGCTGTGTTTGTTCTACGCGTGAAGAGAAGCAGTGACCCAACGCGGGCTTGAAGCATCAAAACTTTATTTTACAACATCAGGTCACGACCCGGCCGGCGCCCAGGAAACACACACACACACACACACACACCCACACGCTTAGGTCATGCTAGGAACACAGAACACTGATTCATTCACATCTACGGCTCTACACATCTCAGCTAGCGCTTCTCTTAAAAACATTAAAAAAATAAATTAAATAATGCTTCAATATTATCATAGGCTCGCTACGTTTAATTCTTAAGTTGCTAAAAACATCTTGATTCCAGTTAACGTTGCATTCACTCAGACATGTTGTACGATTGGTCGAAAGCCCAGGAAACGGGGAGGGGGGAGGAAAGGGGACAAGAAAGGTGATTTCATTGGTCGCTGGGCTCATGGAACATGAAGCAACCACCAATGAAACGAGAGCAGGGTGAAGCCGGCAGAACGACAGAGAGCATGCGGTAGCTTCTTAAGATCATGTTGAACGTTCTCCCGCTGGCTCGCAGTTCTTGGCTTCACGCTGAAATTACAAAGTTTCAGAACAGGACGATGTGACGTCCGGGAAGCGCATTTTAGCAAAGGAAAGGTTTTTTCGCTATGGAGTTAACAGCTCTGTCGCCTGGGCAACAGAGCATAACCTTACATGGACATCCTTCAATGACAACATAAATAAAAACAAACACAGATAGCAGGTTAAAAATCTAAAAGTTTACACCACATGTACATCAGAGCGCCGCCTCACACAAACTAACAAATAATGTATGCATGTACACGCCCCTCTGTGCTAAAGGACCAATGAGCTGGGCACTGGCCTCAGCCAATCAGGAGAGAGGAGGTTTCACCAGGCCTGATCCTGTGTGATTGTCCCAAGAACGCTCATCTCTCTACGGCTCAACGTACTTGTATCTAACGTTGGCTTGCACCAATGCCTGGGGTTTGAGTGTCCAGGGGGCGGGGTCAGGGGTGTTAAAACGAGGCCTGCGGTCATGTGACCGGGCCTGGAAGTGAACGTGTGTTACGATGACTGGTAGTGGTTTGTTCTAGTGTGAGAAGGGGTGTAACGGTTCACTGCTTTACCTTTATATCCGGGCCCTGATGTGGGAGAGTATATTTGGTACTTTACTTATATCATTTGTATGTCTTACCTTTTAAAAAATGTTTGGATGAAAAAGAAAGATATGCCTTAAAAATAGGCCTTTAGAGGGCAGTAGTGTGAACACCCCCGCGCCTTGGCTGGTTTCCTGCCTCTGGTTTAGACTTGTTTTGCGTTGTGTTTGTATGTGGCGTCAAGGGCTCTGAAGGAGGTCTCCCCTAGTGGAGGTGAGGGTTGGGGACCAGCGCTGGCATTTGACCAGTGATCCCACTGTTCCCAGACCGAAATGCCACTGGGATCCAACAGCTGCTCTCTCTCTCTCCCTAGACTTGTGATTCTGTCCCTTTTAGAGTCCCTAGTGATCAGCCATCCCTAGTGTTAGATAATCCTCGCTGATCCTGGCTGTGGATAGAAGGACCGCTACTACAAAGTATCGCTGTTTATGATGATGATGTGGCTGAAGGCTGGCGTGTTCTAAACTGTACGGTTTGTGGACAGGAAGCGTTACACCCCTAGTGTGTGATTAAAGTGTGCGTTAGTAAGCGTCAGTACGGTAGCTGTATTTGGGGTCGGAGGTCAGCTGGGTGGTCTCTGTGGCGGAGGACGGCTGCACCAGGATGGGGTCCCCTCCGACATCTGGGGACACGAGGAGAGCAGAGGATTACTTCTTGGGGACGGACTGCAGGGGTCAGCGTAACTTAGGGGGGGGGGGGGGGGGGTCTAACGAAGGGGAGGGGGTCGGTCTAACGTGGGGGGGGGGGGGAGGGTCAGTCTAACGAAGGGGAGGGGGTCGGTCTAACGTAGGGGGGGGGGGGGGGGGGGTCGGTCTAACGTAGAGGGTCAGTCTAACGTAAGGGGGGGGTCGGTCTAACGTAGAGGAGAGGGTCAGTCTAACGTAGGGGAGAGGGACGGTCTAATGTAGAGGGTCAGTCTAACGTAAGGGGGGGGTCGGTCTAACGTAGGGGAGAGGGTCAGTCTAACGTAGGGGAGAGGGACGGTCTAATGTAGAGGGTCAGTCTAACGTAGGGGAGGGGGTCGGTCTAACGTAGGGGGGGGGGGGGGGGTCGGCCTAATGTAGGGGGGGGGGGGTCGGTCTAACGTAGGGGGGGGGGTCGGTCTAACGTAGGGAGGGGGTCAGTCTAACGTAGGGGAGGGGGCCGGTCTAACGTAGGGGAGAGGGTCGGTCTAACGTAGAGGGTCGGTCTAACGTAGGGGAGAGGGTCAGTCTAACGTAGGGGAGGGGGTCAGCGTAACGTAGGGGGGGGGGTCAGTCTAACGTAGGGGAGGGGGTCAGCGTAACGTAGGGGGGGGTCAGTCTAACGTAGGGGAGAGGGTCGGTCTAACGTAGAGGGTCGGTCTAACGTAGGGGAGGGGGTCGGTCTAATGTAGAGGGTCGGTCTAACGTAGGGGAGAGGGTCAGTCTAACGTAGGGGAGGGGGTCAGCGTAATGTAGGGGGGGGGGTCAGTTTAACGTAGAGGGTCGGTCTAACGATGGGGAAGGGGGTCAGTCTAACGTAGGGGAGAGGGTCGGTCTAACGTAGGGGAGGGGGTCTGTCTAACGTAGGGGAGGGGGTCTGTCTAACGTAGGGGAGGGGGTCTGTCTAACGTAGGGGGGGGGGGTCAGTCTAACGTAGGGGGGGGGGTCAGTCTAACGTAGGGGGGGGGGGGTCAGTCTAACGTAGGGGAGAGGGTCGGTCTAACGTTGGGGAGGGGGTCAGTCTAACGTAGGGGTCAGTCTGACGCTGGGTTGTGTGTTCAGGCCCTGCCTCTCACCTTTCTCCTCGGAGGTCATCTGGGCCTCCAGGTCCTCTGGGGAGACGTAGAACTCTGGCTCCTGGTCCATGGGGGGTCGGGGTTTACACTTCCCACAGCAGCAGTTACAGCAGCAGCACAGACAGCAGCAGAAGTAGCAGCCGGTCGAAATACCGCAGCACACAAACAGCGCCTGCACACACACACACACACACATGAGACCCAATGCATACACAACACAAGAGGTACAGCAGAGTAAACTACAGCTAGAGAAATGTCCACCAGGTGGCGCTTTGAGCCAATAGATGGCCGTTCAAATCAAACTCCATACCGAACATACCACTGCATACCACATCTGATTAATGACCGGGTCTCGGGCCACCCTGTGCCCTGACGATGCCCCCTGTGGAGAGTACTAGTACTGAACCAGATGTGTATCTGGTTGTGTATATCTTGTTGTGTATCTGGTTGTGTAGCTGGTTGTGTGTAGATGATCTGTATTTGGTTGTGTTTAGATGATCTGTATCTGGTTGTGTATAGTCCATGTGTATCAGGTTATGTGTATCTAGTTGTGTGTATCTTGTTGTGTATATCTGGTTGTGTAGCCGGTTGTGTGTAGATGATCTGTCTCTGGTTGTGTATAGATGATCTGTCTCTGGTTGTGTATAGATGATCCGTATCTGGTTGTGAATGGTTGATGTGTATCAGGTTATGTGTATCTGGGTGTGTGTAACAGGTTGTGTATGAATGTTGTGTAACTGGTCCTGTAGAGACGTTGTGTAGATGACGTGGTGCTCCTCCCCTCACCTTGGCCCACCAGCTGGACAGCACGAAGTAGGTGTTGACGTTCTCCTCCCCGAACTGCTCGGCCACGTAGAGGCCCAGCGAGCCGTACTTGTCGTAGATGTTGCGCTTGGTATTGTCCACCAGAATGGCGTGGGCGCTGTTGATCTCCTTGAACTTATCCGCCGCGTCCGGGTTGTCCGGGTTCTTGTCCGGGTGGAACTTCAACGCCAGCTTCCTGTGTTACACACAGGATACACACCAGGAGCACACTGGGTTACACACCAGGTCACACACCTGGTTACACACCTGGTCACACACCAGGTCACACACCTGGTCACACACCTGGTCACACACTTGGTCACACACCTGATACAAAGCAGGTCATCTTGTTACACACCAGGTTACACACCAGGTCATCGTGTTACACACCAGATACACACCAGGTCATCTTGTTAAACACCAGGTTACACAGCAGGTCTTCTTGTTACACACCAGGTTACACACCAGGTCATCGTGTTACACACCAGGTTACACACCAGATACACAGCAGGTAATCTTGTTACACACCAGGTTACACACCAGGTCATCGTCTTACACACCAGGTTACACACCAGGTCATCGTGTTACACACCAGATACAAACCAGGTCATCGTGTTACACAACAGGTTACACACCAGGTCATCGTGTTACACAGCAGGTCATCGTGTTACGCAGCAGTTACACAGCAGGTAATTTCGTTACACACCCGGTCATCAGTGAAGTCTACGTCAGGGTGCAGTGAAGTCTACGTCGGCGCTGCGAGCCAACGTTTAGCAGCACTGCGGGACGTGGCTCTAGGCTGCTTTTATAATTGTCCTTAAAGTATTGTGCCAGTGTCCCTTTTCTGAGAGGGAGACCAGAAGCACTGTAGCAGAGCCTTACGGCCAGGACGTTGTGATGGTGAAGCCAGTGTATTCCTAGTGTGTATTGTGGGAGTAAGACCTGTAGCATTTGTTGAAACACTTTGTTTATACAGTGAGTGTCGGGAGTGTGTGCAGTGATTGTGTGTACAGGGTGAGTCACATTTGTAGCATTTCTTGATGCGTGTGTCTTTGTGTGTGTCCGTCTGTGTGTGTGTGTGTGTGTCTGTCTTGTGTCCCACCTGTAGCATTTCTTGATGTCCTCCGGCGTGGCGTTCTTGTCCACCCCCAGCACCACGTACAGGGACTCCCCTGACGTGGACAGAGCCCTCTGTCTCTGCTGCTCCATGCTGCTCTCTCTTTATCACTCTGTCCCGATCTCGATCACTCCCTCGCTCGCCCGCGCCTGCCAGAGAGAAAGATACACACATTTAAACCGCGCCGGCCATATCTAGTATAGTCCTTGTGCCAAAGAGCTCTTAGAATTCAGATAGTGGGGAAATAAACAAAAAAACAAACTAACAAAGTGCCGTCTTATGTTGGAGGAATACTGTTTGTAGCTTAGCTACAGAGCCTTGGTTTAGAATATCTTTAGATCTTAACTTGCGTCTCATTTAAACACGGTTGCCGTATTGCTTTTTGATCACACCAATTAAATGTGTTTATTTGTTTCAGTCCCAAATTTGACTCGCGACGCTCATAATGCACGTTCCCTCGGTCAATAAAGCTCTGGAACTGCTCTTGCAATAAAGGGAAAGCCTGTGTGTGTGTGTGTGTGTGTGTGTGTGTGTGTGTGTGTGTGTGTGTGTGTGTGTGTGTGTGTGTGTGTGTGTGTGTGTGTGTGTGTGTGTGTGTGTGTGTGTGTGTGTGTGTGTGCGTGCGAGCGAGCGAGCAGGAACTAGGAAGCGGTGTGGAGATTAAAGGGCAGATCAGTGGAGGAAGGGAGGGATGAAGGAGAACCTAGGAATTAAAGTGGTCTTAAACCTCACAGCCACACACACAGGAGGGGTGTGCCTGTGTGTGTGCCTGTGTGTGTGCGCAGTGCACACACCTACTTTGTGTGTGCGTGTGTCTGTGTGTGCAATACTCTGAAGCAAATATGACCAATCCCAATCTGATCCAGAGCCCAGTAACAGCTGCTGGACTCCACCATTCTCTCTTCCTTTAGGATCAAAGGGCTGTGACACTGCAGTACAGACGCTATGCTGCCCCTGGAGGCTGGCTTCAGTACTGCAGAGTGAATCATTTACACACAGGGCATTTAGCAATAAGACGGTTTATCCACAGCGACATACGCCATTTGTCGGAAGAAAGAGAAACAACTATGGCCTGCTATATCTGGCTAAACCAACATGAGCTAGGCTAGACCCACAGGAGAGAGGCTGGCTCACGACTTAAAGCTCCTGGGCTAATCTCAACACCGCCCCCCCGCACAGGTGGGGGAGGAGTCTGAGATAAGCAGCATAAGATATTGTTCATACTCCTAGAGGGGGGTGAATCATATTGTGCGTGTTTGTGTGCATGCATGTGTCTATGTGTGTGTGTGTGTGAGTCTGTCTGTGTCACCAGATGGCCACAATGATATGCCTGACCGAACACTGGTTTATGGCTAACCCATATTAACCAATCACAGCAGACTACACACCACTACGATGGGGCTTAGCCCAGTGTTGTCATGACACGTTAAGTTAACCAATCAGGGGATGCCTTACTGAAGCTGTGGCCAATCACAGTGCGTTTTGTTCAGAGCAAGGTGCCGTGTGCCTACAGGGGTAGGTAACACCCCAGCAGTGAGTGTGACCATATGCTCACAGACACCGTGCACATGAGTGTGTGCAGTCGTGATAGAATAGGCGTGAATGACATGCTAAGTGAATCTTATCTATTGAGTTTAGATGTGTCGCCTTGGAAACAATGGAACAATTTCTCATCCCTTCATAGAGAATACAGCATTCATCCCTTCATAGAGAACATAGCTCTCATCCCTCAATAAAGATTATTTAGTCGTCTCATTCCCTCTCGAGAATAGTTATTCCAGGCAACAAAGGCTCATTGATCAGGTATACAGGTGGCAGCTTAGCATGGCAATCAATGCCTGGTAATTTGATCTCAACACTGCTATTGTAAACACAGCTGTCACCATATCACTACTGGGGCTGGGCTAGCTATCCCTGATTCCACCTTACAGCTGGGGGCTACTGCTACAGGAACAACAGCTAAAAGATGTTTGCTACGGCTGATGGTGGGTTTTAGAGGATGATGCAGAGGTAAAATATATATGTACCAATATTGATATATCGCCCGATATCAAAATACTGTATAGATACAGCAGCCGCTTTCAATATATTGTGTCATGCTTTGGGAGCTCCTTGTGATTGGCTGCTCACCCTCCAGCAATGCTTCGGTCCACAGCAACATCGGCTAAACTTAAACACCATGAGCTAAAGAAACCAATAACCTGTAGGGGGAGGAGCTACTAACCTCCACACAGAACATGATGTAAAACCTGTGCCGTGTTCCAATACCCGTACTTCCATGAGTATACTTAAATGAAGTATACTATCCGTACTATCTACTATGTTAATTTTTCAGATGTGAGTGCTGTTCCAAATCGAGTACTCTGTGGTGCACTAACTTGAAATTACGATCACGACTGCCGCCGTGGCTCCTCCCCCGCAATAAACATCCCGCTTTGAACGGTGAACTCTTTACGCCTAGCAGCTATAAAAAGCTATAAAAACTATAAAGACTACAAAATGACTCTATTAATGCAGGCTATGTGGAAAATGCGCCGACTTTGGCTCAGCCTGGCTCGGCCTCTTCCGCTACGTAGCTAAGATGGCTGCCGTTGAGTACGGGGAGTGTCCTTCGATCCACACTTCACGATTAGCCCGTTTTGAGTACGACATCCGGGTCCTTGAAGTATACTTCTTTTCGCCAGATCTGAATTGGAACGTACTACGTACTTAAAATTTGGCTAGTAAGTACGGACAGTACGGGTATTGGAACCCGGTGTTGTGAGTGTTTACTGTTTACGTGGACATGCTCAGTTAAAGCATTAAGAGGCTCAAAGGGTAAAGTGGAGGATTTATAAAGAGGTTATTATTACATTTACAAATCAACACCATCGGCCAACATACGTTCTGCTACCGATATAACTGACCGATACATCGGTCCGGCTCTAGTTCTTATTTTTCTGTGGTCTCTCTGTAGATGGACTCCAGTAAGATGTAACCTCCTACCAGATCTATCTCCCTCAGTAGCTGATAGACGCCTGCTAGCGCTAGTGTTGCTGAGATCCTAAAAGATCTGCAGTAGAAGACCTGACAGCTACTGGGGAACTGACGGGCGCAAACACTGCTTTACTGCTGTTACATAACAGAAACCACAGGGTTACCACGGAAATCAGTGCTACGACAAGAACGTTGAAGAACTGAAGTCAAGTGAGAGAGGGGGTCTGAGCCAGAGGGAAGTGGTGAATTATGAGAAAACATCCTACATTAACCAACATCTTCTCTATAAGACAGATGGGCAGCAGCAGTAGCTGAATAGGAGGACATCAGGCTTGCTGTTGTCTAATATAAGAGAGTATTTCTTCATACGCACAGAGTCCAACTTTCCCCACGCATTTCTCACGGGAAGGGAGTGGAGTTTGCAAGTCGTGATTTCTTTCACAACGCGCGCATTCAGCCGTCTCTCGTATTAGAAGAGCCAGCGTGATTGTTTCCCTTTGACCGTGGACAGGTGCTGCGTTTCAGCTGGACCCACTCGGAGTAAGCCTAGTTAAACAGAGCCTGGTGGAGGGCTAGTTCTAGGCGTGGGCAGGCGAGGATCGCAACAATGAAAGACAGATGGAGTCATGCAGTGAAAATAAACAAAAGGAGAGCGAGGGAAAAAGAGGAAGAGTGACGAAGGATGGGACAGAGAGGAGGACAGAGGAGTATGATACGACAGAGATGAAGCTGAGAAAAGGGGAAGGGTGAAGAAGCATGGGAAAGAGGACTTAGGAGAATGATAAGACAGAGGGAAAGCTGAGAAAAGGGGAAGTGAGAAAGGATGCGACGGCAGACTTTCAAGTTGCAGTGGTAATTGTTGACAGGTCCTTGTGACTTGAGGTCACATGACTGTCTCACAACCCTGTCAGGTGACATGTGATCACTATAAATCTAAACACACACTGGTCACCATTATAGATCTAGACTCACACT
Organism: Gadus morhua; assembly: GCF_902167405.1. Lineage (NCBI taxonomy): Eukaryota > Metazoa > Chordata > Actinopteri > Gadiformes > Gadidae > Gadus > Gadus morhua. The sequence continues at coordinate 22,067,803 of NC_044048.1, read as the reverse complement.
GATCACTAGTATAGATCTAAACACACTGTTCATTAGTACAGATCTAAAACACACTGTTCACTAGTACAGATCTAAACACACTGTTCACTAGTACAGATCTAAAACGCACTGTTCACTAGTACAGATCTAAAACGCACTGTTCACTAGTACAGATCTAAAACACTGTTCACTAGTACAGATCGAAACACACTGATCACTAGTATAGATCTAAACATGATGAACAGTATTATTAGAACTAGTTCAGAATGAAAATATTATGACTGATCTAATGTACACCTTCTGGTGTTGTCATGTACGTGGTCATCATTCAGGCCGGAATGGGATCCGAATTTACAGCCAATAACTCTCATTTCAATGACCTGAATATAGAGGCCTTCGCTCTTCTATGATCTGACAACAAAGTCCTAATCTGCAGCCTAGAGAGTGCGGATGTACAGAGACACATCCACCAAACGTGACGGTAACCACTGAACACACACTACTGTATACCAGTGTCCATTCATCACACACACACACACACACACACACACACACACACACACACACACACACAAATCCACTTAATCAGCTAATGGGAGTCTAGCTCGTTTTAGCAGTGAACACAAAAGCTACTGATTCTAATTGTGCAGCACAAATCACACCTCAACTCACGCTTCACTGAGCTAAAGGAACGGTGCGTCGTGTACGGCCTGTATATAGAGTAGCTCTACTTGTAACCATAGGTGCACAAGACTTACTGAAGGCCTGTCAGAACACCCCATTAAAGAGATCAATAACCAGATCTGGCTGGGTTACAGGGGACCAGACCAATGTAACCAGTACGTAGCTCAGATTGCTGAAATACAACTGGGGACTGAAAAGTCTTCTGTCTACCATCAGTCCTTGAGAATCTCTCTCCCTCTCCCTCTCCTCTCCTCTCCCCCCCCCCCCCCCATCTGTCTGTCCCTGTAGCACCTGCCTGTAGTTCTGACATAACCTATTAACTCAGCTCTGTGACATTCTGTCTCTCTACATCTCTCTCTGACCGGGCCAAGGTGAGACTTGGTCAATAAGGTAATGACTCCAGGCCTTAATGATGAGGTAATAGTGGTCCTACCAGCCCCCCAGTGTCTCTACAATTGAACGCCATAAATGAAATGCAGTCATTGATGACATCATTGTGAACAAAGACAAAAAACATCAATGGCTGACACAATGACGTTTTTGTTGGAATTTGCAGTAGGCCGATTACAATTCACCGATTTTTATTTTATTTTATTTGAATTACCCTTCATTTAAACGTGCACTTGAGTTAAACCATCACTTCTGCGTTGCATTGGCCAGGTCTTACCAATCATTTATAAATACATCAAACACGGGACAGGACGACCGGGGGGCGGAGAAGTTCTCCCGGTGTGTGTTATTCATCATGGATGATGGTGAACCGTTAACTAGAAGAACCGACCAGAGCGTCGTGACTCGAGAGGGGACCCGCACCCACCCCCTACCCCGAAGCGCGTGCACGGGGCTCCAGACAGGGCGCTAAACCCCGGAGGACACCGTTATCCCCGGGCACCAACCCGCCGCGGGTAAAGCAGATAATCTCCCTGCGCAACGCACCACACAAAACACAGCATCCATGTTGGCTGGGCACCAGCTAGCCTAGCACACAGCTACCCCCCCCCCCCCCGCTAGCCTCCCCATAATAAAATACGGCTGCTCCGGCTAAAGCCAGCGCTTAGCCCGCTAACTAATCCGCGACACGGTCCGCCTGTCGTTAATAATTCGTGCACCTCTTACCGTTTTCCTTGCGAAATTCGTGCACTGTGTCTTCCTTTAGCGCTACGCTGCGTGTGCTTCGTTCTTCAGACGGTCCTCATCCTGGTTATGTGTCCGTATGTACGCCCTGTATTCCCGGGAGGTGTCGGAGGAGCTACCGCTAACAACTGCTGAGCCGCGGCCGGAGGAGGAACTGTCAATCCGCGCGCTCCCGACGACGGGTCGTGCGCTCGTTCTGACGCCGACGACGAGCACGCGCCCGCGCCCGGTTGCGACGGACTACAAACCGCGAAGAAGAGGAGGAAGAACCGGAAGTCGCGTCCCTGTCTCCGAAGAAAGAAAACTTTTTAACTTCTCGACAGATACTAAAGGTACCGTGCTCACACGTCAGGGAGAGCCCGCTCCGTTCTTATTGAGGGTCGCAAACATAAAGAATGGACCGGTTCACGGGCTGAGCTCGTAGTGGGTTAAACGGTCCTGTTCTGGGTTGACGAGCGAGTCTCGCTAAGTCACGGGCTAACGTTAGCCTAGCCTGACATGACACAGGCTAGCCCAGAAGCTAACTGCTAGTACCTCTAATAACCGCATTATAACTCCATCAATATGGTCTCCTTTGTACTTCATAAGATCGAAGAGTTATTGTTTATGCAAAGTCTTGCTCTTGATTTACCTAAATTATTTTGATCAGATATCTACAACTTTAAAATATGGTTTTATTATACTGGTATTTCGCCTCACAACACTAAGGAAATCACAGTGCAACTTTTCCCATTGCATTTACAAAGTAGCCACTGTGTTACTGGGCCAGTACCTTCAGCCGGTTTAGATATATACTAGTGATCAGTGTTTATATCAAATGATCAATGTGCTTAGTTCTTTGTGTGTGGATCTGTATCTTATCTTGATGATCAGTGTGTGTCTAGATCTATACAGTCATTAGCATGTTTGGATATATACCAGTGATCAAGTGTTTAGAACTACATCATTGATCAGTATGTTTAGATCTGTGTGACCGGTGTGTTTAGAACTAGCTTTCCACCAGGCTCTTTTTAACTACTAGGCTTACTCTGATTGGGTCCAGCTGAATCGCAGCACCTGTCCACGGTCCAAGGGAAACAGTCACGTGGGCTCTTCTAATACCAGAGACAACAAATGTGCGTGTTGTGAAAGAAATCCTGACTTGCAACATCCAGTCTCTTCCCGTGAGAAATGCATGGGAAAGTGGGACTCTGCATGAAGCAGTACTCTCTCTTATATTAGACAATAGCAAGCCTAATGTCCTCCTATTCATCTACTCTACAGGACACCCTGTGTCCTGTAGAGAAGACCTCTGACAATGTTGGATGCTTTCCCATAATTCACCACTTCCCTCTGGCTCAGACCCACTCTCTCACTGGACTTCAGTTCTTCAACGTTCTTGTCGTAGCACTGATGTGTAATGTAACAGCAGTAAAGCAGTGTTTGTGCCTGCCAGTTCCCCAGTAGCTGTCAGGTCTTCTACTGCAGATTTTTTGGGATCTCTGCAACACTACCGCTAGCAGGCGTCTCTATCAGCTACTGAGGGAGATAGATCTGGTAGGAGGTTACATCTTACTGGAGTCCATCTACAGAGAGACCACAGAAAAATAAGAAGATAATTAGACCCCGACCGACCCTTTATCGACTGATGTTGGCCTACCACAGATAAATCGGTATCAGGTGCTGGAGGTGGCGATAGAAATTCTTTAAAGGTTAGTAGCTCCTCCCCCTAAGGGTAATTGGTTCCTTTTAGCTCATGGTTTTCACGTTTGGCTGATTTTGATCAGTTATATCGGTATAAACGTAGATGTTTGCCGATATGAAATCTTTAGAAAAGGTGTCCATTTGTAAATGTAATAACCTGTCTATCCTGTGCCTATGGGGCAGTCATTAACGGACACCTCCATGTTGAACTAACCAGTGTTTCGTCCTCTTTATCCTCCCCCGCCAGAGCTCAGCATGTCGTCCGGAGCTCTCTTCCCCAGCCTGGTCTCCGGCTCCCGGGGAACCTCCAGCAAGTACCTGGTGGAGTTCCGCGCGGGCAAGATGACCCTGAAGGGGAGCACGGTGACCCCGGACAAGAGGAAGGGCACGGTGTACGTCCAGCAGTCGGACGACTCCCTGATCCACTTCTGCTGGAAGGACCGCACCAGCGGCAACGTGGACGACGTCAGTGGCAGCGCTCTCGGCACTTTGACTTTAGCGCGTGTATGAATGTGTGGGTGAATGTGTATGAATCTGTGTGTGAATGTGTGGGTGACTTGGTTAAATGTGTATGGATGTGTGTGTGAATGAGGGAATTTGTGTATGGATGTGTGAATGGGTGATTGATTGTGTATGAATTGTTGTGTGTATGAATGGATGAAAGTGTGTGTGAACCGTTCTAAGTCGCTTTGGGTAGAAGCGTCTGCTAAACGCCCCAGTTATAAATTGTAGTAACAATTGTTAATCCTTGATTAGTCAGGTTAACAATACAAACCACATAATGACAACAACAACCTTGTTGGCTTGTTATCTTAGACAACATGAGTCGTCATTTAGCATTAGCTCTGCTTGCTGCTATTTTACTGCTAGCCTTGGCCAGCAGTACCCCCGGCCAGTGTGGATCTTACAGCGGTCTACTGTTGTGTTTCGCTGACTGTAGTTGGGTGTTGTGGTTTACATCCTCTTTCCCCCCCCCCCCTCCAGGACCTGATCATCTTCCCAGAGGACTGTGAGTTCAAGAGGGTGAGCCAGGTGACCACGGGCCGGGTCTACGTGCTCCGCTTCAAGGCGGGCTCCAAGAGGCTGTTCTTCTGGATGCAGGTCAGCGGGAGGGTTTGAGGAGGAACTGTTGCTGTGCTCCCATTGTTTGCTATTTAAATGGTGTTATTCAGACAGTTAACACACTAAAGCAGTGCTTACAACGCACACCTGCACTGGTGGGTTGAACTTGCCCTGCCGTGGAGATCGTGTAATTGGAGAATTTTTACCCTGGCTGGCGTTTGCCCCGGCTGGCGTTAGCCCTGGCTAGCGTTAGCCCTGGCTAGCGTTTGCCCTGGCTAGCGTTAGCCCCGCCTGGCGTTAGTCCCGGCTGGCGTTGGCCCCGGCTGGCGTTAGCCCTGTCTAGCCTTCGTCCTGACTGGCATTAGCCCTGGCTAGCGTTAGCCCTAGCTACCGTTAGCTAGAAGCAGCCCAGGCGAGCGTGAATAGTCGTGCCAACCTTTGCTCTGACCTCTGACCTCCAGGAGCCCAAGACGGACAAGGACGAGGAGAACTGCCGCAAGGTCAACGAGTTCCTGAATAACCCCCCCATCGCGGGGGCCCCCGGCAGCGGGGCCAGCGGCAGCCACGAGCTCTCGGCCCTGGGGGGCGAGGGGGGCCTGCAGAGCCTGCTGGGGAACATGAGCCACAACCAGCTGATGCAGCTGATAGGACCCGCAGGGCTCGGGGGCCTGGGTGAGTCTCCATGGTGACCGTGGTGATGGGGGTGGTCTCCATGCCCCCCCCCATTACTAACAGGGTCCCTCTCCCCAGTGGTCATGGTAACCGTGGTTTTGAGGGGTCTTCACACTAACGCGGTCTCTCTCCCCAGGAGGTCTGGGGGCTCTGGCCGGACCCGGTCTGGCCAGTCTGCTGGGCAGTGGAGGAGCCGCCACCAGTAGCTCCTCATCCAGGTGAACACTCACTCACTCACTCACTCACTCACTCATATACATTTACAACATACACCACTACAAAGCACACCCACACAACTGCATACTTCCACTATTACGACTATTCTCTCCTCTCCAGTTCCCGTAGCCAATCAGCAGCTGTTACACCGTCGGTGGGCGGGGCATCCAGGCTGAGCACCGCCCAGACCCCCACCACCCCCGTGACCCCCGCTGCCGCTTTAGCCGCCTCCCCCATCGCAGTGGCGCCTTCCACCCCCGGTATGCTAAACAGAAGGGCCTTATCTCAGCCCCCTGCTGGGGAACACGGTGCTAGCAGGCGCTAACCTGTTAGGATGCTAAGCCTTAGCTTAAGCGAGCTACAGTTCAGAGGCTAGCCGGGTCCAATGCTTAACATGAGGAGCAGGTTTGAAGTTTAGAAGGCTTAGGCTGTGATGTTAGCAGTGATAATGCTTAAGGCTGCGATGATAAACAGTAGAAGATTATGATATGGAACTGTAGTATTCTGTGATGGTAAACATGAGCTTTAAGAGGTCATAATGCTAAACATTAGCTTTAAGAGGTCATGATGCTAAACATTAGCCATAAGAGGTTATCATGCTAAACATTAGCTTTAAGAGGTCATGATGCTAAACATTAGCTTTAAGAGGTTATCATGCTAAACATTAGCTTTAAGAGCTCATAATGCTAAACATTAGCTTTAAGAGGTCATGATGCTAAACGTTAGCTTTAAGAGCTCATGATGCTAAACATTAGCTTTAAGAGCTCATGATGCTAAATATTAGCTTCAAGAGGTCATGATGCTAAACGTTAGCTTTAAGAGCTCATCATGCTAAACGTTAGCTTCAAGAGATTATGGGGCTAAACGTTAGCTTCAAGAGATTATGATGCTAATGCTAGCGTGTGGGTCCCCCAGCGGCGGCCCCCGCCCCCGCCACCCCGGCCTCGGTGGGCAGCCCCAGCCAGCCCATCCAGCTCAGCGACCTGCAGAGCATCCTGGCCACCATGAACGCCGCTACCATAGCAACGCCCTCCGCAGGTACGACGGCTGTTCTTCATGGAATGTTTGAAGTGCGCGCGTGGCGAAAAACATCGTCACGGCGATACGAAATCCATACACTGGTACCAAATAACGATATCGATTTAAATTTTTTAAAGAATTTTGTTTTAAATGTATGCTTTATTCATTAGAGTTAGACAGGAAATATCGCCCAAACATCGATGTTATCATTAATAAAACAAGGCACTCAACAGAAGTTATCTAGCCAAAGACGAGCAACTGAAAAACTTAGTTTGGGCCCCGAATGAAGACTGAACTCCAGCAGTCACTTTGTGTTCATCTTTAGACCTATATCGTGAAGTATCATTCTAGGATTGGCTAAAAATATATTGATTACTGCAGAATCGTTGTATTGCCATATTATCGGTATCATGCATCGTATGGTGAGGTACCCTGTGATTCCCCCCCCCCCCCCCCCCCCCACTAGTATGAAGTGTGTTTCTATAACTGAATGTAGGACATGTTTTTTTTTATTGCTAAATGGTTTTATTGTGTGTGTGTTTGTGTGTGTGTAGTGGACCTGGCCAGTGTGTGCACCCCGGAGATGATGGCGCCCATCCTGGCCAACGCAGAGGTCCGCGCTAGACTCCTCCCCTTCCTGCCCAGCGGCGAGAGTCTGCCCCAGACCGCCGAGGAGATCCAGAACACCCTCACCTCCCCCCAGTTCCAACAGGTACCACCCGCCCACCCAGTGGACCGGCCCGCACCCCCCCCCCCCCCCCCCCCCCCATTTAAAATGTTTTGACTGTATGAGAGGTCAGTTATGGCCCCCATTTCACTCCTGGGTGGGGGGGGGCGTGTCTGTTCAGCCCTGTGAGACTGCACTTGTGATTAAGGGCGATACAGATCAAGTTGGATTGAATTGAAACACGCGTACTGATCGGGTCAGCCCCAAACCGGGGCCATACGGTGGTGAGCTAACCTTCGTCGTGGTCTTCCTCAGGCGATGAGCATGTTCAGCAGTGCTCTGGCGTCCGGCCAGCTGGGCCCGCTCATGAACCAGTTCGGTCTGCCCGCCGACGCCGTGGAAGCAGCCAACAAAGGAGGTGGGCACTCACTCACTGACTCACTCAGTCACCCAGTTATCCACAGTCAGTCAGTCAGTCAGTCTCACTTACTCTCTCAGTCACACTCGCTCAGTCACACTCAGTCACCCACAGTCAGTCAGTCAGTCAGTCAGTCAGTCAGTCAGTCAGTCACAATGTGAATACCCCACACTCAGTCACCTACACTCAGTCAGTCATACTAAGTCATTCACACTCAGTCACTCCCACTGCCCAGCTCCAGCTAACCCCCTGTCTCCTCTCCCCTGACCACCTGCTGTGCTCCAGACGTGGAGGCCTTCGCCAAGGCCATGGAGAGCAGCAAGACGGGCGGGAAGAAGAAGGACGAGGAGGAGGACATGAGTCTGGACTAGGACTCCTCCTCCTCCTCCCCCCCCGCTCTCCTCCTCCCCCCCCAACCCGACACCAACCACATTCTGGAACAGCAGCAGCATTGGAGCCTCTGCTAGCGTCTCCGCGGCAACATTCCCGTCAGGGTGTGAGAGATCCGGGTTACCTAGCAACCAGAGAAAGACCTCCTAGTGTTCCGGAATGCGGACCTGGTCCGGGGGTTAGTTAGTCTCTCCGTGTCGCCGGGCGGTGGTTAGTTTGGAACACGTTTCTGCCTTTTCTGTGTGATTTTCATCAAAATAAAACTCTTTCAAACAATCTGAGTGTGTTGTGCAACGTAAGAAGGAAGGAGCATGTGATTTGGTATGAATGTTTTATTGGATATGTGTATGTGAGGGGAATACATTTCATATTTAACCTGGCAATGATGGACTCGGAGGAGATTACGGTTCAAATCATAAAATCAAATACAAAACACGTTCAGGTCTTCTCGAAAGTTTGATAATCGTTTTAAATGGACACATTTTGGAAATTATTTAGGGATCCAAACAATTGTATTCAAAGTAGAATCATTAATGTTACAATATGCTGTGAAATTCCTCCGCCATCGTTCAACATTGTAGTTCATATTTAAACAGGGTGATGTATATATATATATATATATAGAGATCTCGATAACTCAATATGTGCGCTAAGAATTTCCAGCTTAAAAACAAACTGTCGATTAATTTGAGAAACAGTTTTCTGAGGAATGAGGTGAATATTTTAAGACTTCCATGAATGACAAAGGTAGAAATTGTGTGGTCAAAGTTCAACGTGACAGTTTGTTTTCATAACCTGAATAATCAGCTGTTCTTCACCAATTACCAGGAGGCTAGCTTAGCTAACTTATAGCTCTCCCTGAAGGAAATGTTGCCTCATCAAGCTACTGTTTCAGAGGTAATCTGCATTCTCTTCATTATCTCTTGCATGAACGCGAGATAAAACATTTGGACAATTAGCACCAATACAGTTGAATGAATTTTGCATGTTGTACTGTGATTGACCTGTAGGCGTCGCCAAAGTAACAAGTGGTCAACTGCGCAGTTTCAGCACCAGTGTTAGAGTTTCTACATAACCTCTCCATACCTCTGACTCTAACTGTGGTTTCTCATAGGTCTCTGTAGCTAAGATCACACAACACAGGAATATTGAAATAAAGACACACAATCGAGTAAAAAATATAACTTTTTTTTCCGCAAAGTAAAAAATAAATATTTCTGTTTTTAAATTAGCTACAGTAACATATGAGGCCGTCATCGGGGAATGTGAGGACAGAAGAGGTGTGAGTGTTCAGGTCGGAGGTCTTATACAGGTAGAACCCTTGCACCAGGTGTGTTTCTCCATTCATGTATTTATGTTTGTATTTATTCATTTTTAAGGTGGAGTGCTTGTTTACTTTACCAATTGGGTGTGCATGAGAGTGTATGTGAGATTATTTGTGACAATGAGCGTGCGCGTGTGTTCCCTAATCGTGGGGGCACCCCTGGGTGCCCACGGCTCCGTGCAGGGCCAGAGGCTTGTTCAGGGGGACCGCCCGCTGGTTGAGGCTGGCTTTGCGGACGCAGCCGTGGAAGGAGGGCAGGCCAGCGGGTAGGCCTGGCACCACAGCACCATCTGGTGGACACACACCGCAACAACATGTTACGGACAATACAATCGGGAGATGCACTTATTAATCTCAATACGATTAAAATCACCTTCAGACAAAAAAAAATATGTGTGTGTGTGTTGTGGTCTTACCAGGTGCGCCCCCAAGGTAGAGGGTGAGTTTGCCCCCTGCTGAGCGACTGGCTTTGGGCCCGATGCTACTTTGACTGACTCCGTCCACCTGGATCTGCAGAACGCTGCTTCTCTTCATCACTATAACACACACAGGAAGTTAGTCTTCATCACTGTAACAACACACAGGAAGTTAGTCTTCATCACTGTAACAACACACAGGAAGTTAGTCTTCATCACTGTAACAACACACAGGAAGTTAAGTCTTCATCACTACAACAGCACACAGGAAGTTAGTCTTTATCACTACAATACACACAGGAATTGAGTCTTCATCACTAATACACACAGAGGAAGTTAGTCTTCATCACTGTAACAACACACAGGAAGTTAGTCTTCATCACTCCAACGAACACAAGATCACGTGCATGACCCCTGGTCTCCCTTTATGGTATAAAGACTACAGGCAGATTCCTCTGTATAGACCAGGGGTCTGCAACCTTTTGTATCAAAAGAGCCATTTTGGCCCATCTCCCGCAAAAAAATTTTTTTTGGAGCCGCAAACTTTTTAATTCACCCCCTCCCCCCTCCGGAGACGCTAACGCTGCGCACCGCACAGACATTTTTTGTGACACTCTGTAAAAAAATAACATAAATCTTTAGCTGTCATGTGGCATCAGGGAGTAGCCTACAGTACAGTAGACTACAGTAGCCAGTCAGCAGCGTCAACCGTTGACGTTCTACGTGATCGGTCATGGCCAGCAATGTAAACAAGGAATAGATAGCATAGCATAGCGATACAATAGTCAAGTAATGAAAAAACTGTAAGGACCTTTATTATCAAAATATAACGTACTGAAACTTTAATATTCAACGCAAGAACTTTAATGCTGTAAACCCTTCTCGCTCAGTATTCGTTCGTGCAATTGGCTGTCAACGGTGGATGCTGCTGATTGGCGGCTCACTGGCATGTCCCGCCTCCTGCCAATGGCAGCATCTAGGCTACTTCCTGATGCCAGATGCCAGTTAAAGATTTAACTCCTACTGGGATTAGCCAACTGCAAATCAACGAAGCTTTGTCATTCACTCCCCCCCTCACGGTAGCGCAATTGCGCATCCATTGCGACCTCTCGTTTAGTTGACGATATATATCAAAATATATATATAATTTTTTTTTTTTTTTATTAATTTTTTTTTTAAGAAAACTGCAGGGAGCCACGGCTGAGGGGCTAAAGAGCCGCATGCGGCTCCGGAGCCGCAGGTTGCCGACCCCTGGTATAGACAGTTGAGCTCAACTGTATAGACAGGCTGATTCACCTGTATGGACAGGTGAGCTCACCTGTAGGGACAGGTCGATTCACCTGTAGAAACAGGTATATTTCCCAATGAGGACTCACCGCTCAAGGTGTGCCAGTGTCCGTCACAGATTGACACTTCTGGAGTGAGGGGGGTGGAGAACACTCCACTACCACTGTTTAATGTCACGGTCACCTACACACACACACACACACATTAAACACATTAAATACACACCTGAACCGATTAAACGCATAAAATACACCCCACAGTTTTGAGGTTAGTTGAACAGTCCAAATCCCTTTTCGACCATGATTGCACACCACTTAATAATTGCTTAACAGATTTTTATTCAGGATGGAAATATTATAGTGAATGGAAACATGTAGCTTAGCTTCTAGGGCCTCTACATCTATGTTCCAACATTCAAATGTTGGCCTATAGGATGGGGCTTTGCTTCAACAGTGGGAGGGCCGTAGCCAAAAGGGTGTGGGCTTGCTTCAACAGTGGGCGGTGTAGGCGGTGGTGGTGTGCAGGTGGAACGGGGGGGGGGTAGTGGTCTCTCACCTCTCCCTGGTTCAGCACCACGTTGAAGAAGTGCTCTGACGTCCCAGCATGCAACAGCAGCCCAGAGTCCGAGCGAGCCCTGATCTCCAGCCGGACCTCTAAGTCCTTGCCCAGGACCACCGAGTCGTCTGGAAGGGAGAGAGAGGAGCGTTAGAGAGGAGAGGAGACGAGGGAGGACGAGGGTTAGAGAGGCAGGAGAGCAGAGGAGGGAGGAGAGGAGGAGAGGAGGAGAGGAGGAGTGGTGGAGAGTGGATACTAAGCAGAGATGTCACCTATGGCGATGTGTCCTCCCTCTCTGGAGAAGTAGGCCCCAGGGTGCAGCAGGCTGAGGAAGCAGGGTGCTGCCCCCTGGCTGTGGGAGGGGCTCCCCGCAGGCACCTCGTTCAGCTTCAGCCCTCGAACACAGCCCACCATCCCTCCGGCTCCAGGGGCCTTCAGGGGCCACAGACCCTCAGTCATTATGGCAGCACCACACACTGCATTCAGGAATATACTGTTCCTCTACTGGGAGTCATTACGGATCAGAGTAGAAGAAGAGAGGTCTCACCAGCAGGGCGAGAGGGGCCCCTCCGACGTACAGGGGCCCAGAGAGCCGGAACTTGTCCCCTCCTGGAAGCTTCTTGGACAGCGCATTGATCCCATCCACCACCAGGCTGATCTTATCTCCATCCCGCTTTATGAAGACCTAAGGGGGTTTAGGAAGACATGAGGGGGTTTATAGAGACATGATGTTTTTCAGAGACATGAGGGGGTTTAGAAAGACCTGAGGTTGTTTATAGAGACATGAGGGGGTTTAGAAAGACCGAAGGTGGTTTATAGACACATGATGTGGTTTATAGAGACCTGAGGGGCTTTATAGAGACGAGGTGGTTTATAGAGACATGAGGTGGTTTATAGAGACATGAGGGGGTTTATAGAGACATGAGGGGGTTTATAGAGACATGAGGGGGTTTATAGAGACGAGGTGGTTTATAGAGACATGAGGTGGTTTATAGAGACATGAGGGGGTTTATAGAGACATGAGGGGGTTTATAGAGACATGAGGGGGTTTATAGAGACATGAGGGGGCTTATAGAAACGAGGTGGTTTATAGAGACATGAGGTGGTATATAGAGACATGAGGGGGTGTATAGAGACATGAGGGGGTTTACAGAGAATGAGGGGGTTTATAGAGACATGAGGGGGTTTATAGAGACGAGGTGGTTTATAGAGACATGAGGTGGTTTATAGAGACATGAGGGGGTTTATAGAGACATGAGGGGGTTGAGAAAGACCTGAGCTGGTTTATAGAGACCTGAGGTGGTTTATAGAGACGAGGTGGTTTATAGAGACATGAGAGGGTTTATAGAGACATGAGGGGGTTGAGAAAGTCCTGAGGTGGTTTATAGAGACATGAGGGGGTTTATAGAGACATGAGGTGGTTTACAGAGACATGAGGGGGTTGAGGAAGACCTGAGCTGGTTTATAGAGACATGGGGTGGTTTATAGAGACGAGGTGGTTTATAGAGACATGAGGGGGTTGAGAAAGACCTGAGCTGGTTTATAGAGACATGGGTGGTTTATAGAGACGAGGTGGTTTATAGAGACATGAGGGGGTTTATAGAGACATGAGGGGGTTTATAGAGACATGAGGGGGTTGAGAAAGTCCTGAGGTGGTTTATAGAGACATGAGGGGGTTTATAGATGCATGAGGTGGTTTATAGAGACATGAGGGGGTTGAGAAAGACCTGAGCTGGTTTATAGAGACATGGGGTGGTTATGAAGACTTAAAGACACAAATACACACAAACACACACTGAGCTCACCGTGTGCCACTGGTTGTCGCTGTACTTCCTGCGGCTGCGGAGGCTGGCCTTCCGCTTGCCTCCCTCCACCAATAGGACCAGGTGTCCCTCTGACACCCTCAGTGACATCACAGCCCCGCCCCCCTGCTGGGTAGTGCGGAGAACGAGGCCTTCGGACGAGTTGATCCTCACGCCCAGAGAGATGTGGGGACTAGAGAGAGAGTTATAACGTTTTAGAGAATATTTGTTCGAACAAAAGAGAGAATTGGTCATTTCTAGATATACACAAAACCAGACAGAAGAAGACAGAGAGAGAGAGAGAGAGAGAGAGAGAGAGAGAGAGAGAGAGAGAGAGAGAGAGATACACAGACAACCAAACAATAAGACCGAGAGAGGCATGGCGAGCGAGAGACACCCACCTCTTGCTGAACTCGCGCGGCAGGTTGTTGTGTCTCTGGTGGCTGTGGGCGGAGCCACTGAAGTGTGTGGCTCCAGTCTCCGGGGGCGACGGCTCCCCCTGGCAGGACTCCCTGGTACTGCGGCTCCGAGAGCCTGCTGGCTTCTTGTTCTTACCCTGCTGGGGG
>NC_044048.1:22043928-22046428 GCF_902167405.1 Gadus morhua | reverse complement strand
GTGCGCGCGTTTGTCTCCATGTGTGTGTGTGTGTGTGTGTGTGTGTGTGTGTGTGTGTGTCTCACCTCTCCAGCACCACGTTGTTGAAGGTGCCGTCTGACTTGACTTCCTCCTGCATCAGGACGTCGGCCGTCTCTCCGCCCACGTTGAAGTACCAGCGCAGCCGCTTGCCCTCCAGCGCCATGCCCAGGAACTCCTTACTGGACTACAAGTACCAGAGAGCACTTGTTAATGGACTACAAATAGTAAAATGACGGACGTTAATGGACTACAAATTCTGAAACGGCTGCTGTTACCGGACTACAAATACCAGGAAGCACTTGTTAATGGACTACAAATAGTAAAATGACAGATATTACTGGACTACATATACAAGGACACACCGTTGTTAATGGACTACAAATAATGAAATGACTGCTGTTACTGGACTACAAATACCACAGACCCGGCTGCTATTGAACTACAAACACCACTTACAGCCGTCAATGGACTACAAATACAGCAATTAACAGACTCCAAAGTAATGCAGTGAAAATCGCATATTTAAAATAAAGTTCACAGTATACATTCTGCTAGGGTTTGATTGGCGTGTGGGCTGTGTGGGCGGGGCTTACATCCTTGTTCCCCAGGTAGAAGACGAACTGTTTGGGGACGTTTCCCTGGCGACGGTTGCGAGCCCCCTCCGGCAGCGTGATGAAGAACTTGAGGGAGGTGTAGGCTGCCAGGTCCGCCAGGTTACCAGGGTTACGCACCTGCACACCGGCCATGCCGTTGAACTTCACAGGTACGCTCACCTGGAGAGAGAGAGGGGGAGGGGGGGGAGGGATGGGGAGAGAGAGGGAGGAGGGGCGAGGTGGAGAGAGAGGGAAGAGGGCAGTCAATTACGGATTTCTGTATCATTTCAGGGTCCAGGGTGTTTGTGTGTATGCATGTGTATAATGTGTGTGAGTTTGTCTTTGTGTGTATTATGTGTGCGTGTATTACCTTGCTGGCTGCTTTGCGGGCCTGCTCTATCAGCTGTCGGATCCTGCCGATGTTCTCCGAGATGTTTGGCATCTGGGCCGAGTGGTTCTGCAGCTTGTCCAGCTTCTTCAGCAGCAGGGGGAAGGTCTCAGTGAGCATGCTCACTGGAGGGGGAGGGGGAGAGAGTGACCAAGATGCTCTGGGACACACGCAGGTCCGCTCGGTGTGCAGGCGCTACTAGGGTGGAATCAGTTCGTACGAATGCAGAGAGTTTAGCTGAGCGGTTCAATGTGAGAACAAAGACAAGGGATAATGCTGCACTCTAAGTAGACCAGAGGTGCGTTCAAGTTCAGCGAACATAGGCGAACGTTCGCAACAAACGCGTTGACATTAAACAATTAATTTTGAACGATTTTTGAACACCGTTCTAAACAAACTGTAAACGAAAAAAATGGATACGAAGGCCATGGTATTAGCGGCAGCCTCCATGTTAATGGAAGAGTTTACAGAAGAGGGTTTGCAAGTGGTCGACCTCGTTGAAAGCCTACTGCAGACAACCAGTACGGAAAATTCAAGAATAGAGGGCTACGTCACCGAAGTTGTACCCACTTACTGCGATATAAGGTTCAAATCGCATTTTAGGATGCAAAAGACAACAGTTGAAGTAAGGGTGTAGATAGGCTATATGAAACGTTTTATCTATTGCTTTCTGTGTAGGAAAGGAGTAAATGATTTCAATATAGTTTAGTTTAATGCCATGGCAACGAATGTCTCCATCTGGGAGCACATCTCTTGCAGTCCACGATCCATCTCTGTTTGTGGAGAACTACCTCTTCAGACAGTTTGCCTATGTTCGTAAACGTTTGCTTGCTTATGTTCGTTTAATGGAAAATGTTTGAAATCGTTCGCGAACGTTCGCCTGTGTTTGCGATTCTGAACGCACCTCAGGATAGCATATTGCATTTGTATAACTGCACACCTTCAGATACACACATCTAACCCTACTCCCCCAACACACACACACACTCACTCTCACTCACACTTCCCTCTCTCTCTCTCTCTCTCTCTCTCTCTCTCTCTCTCTCCCTCTCTCTCCCTCGCCCACCGGTCTTGTTGGCCTCCATCAGGGCGTTGTTGATGTCCTCGTTGGTGGTGTTAGCGTCTCCGTAGCTCTGATTCCACTTGTCCAGCTGCTCCTTCATAGGACCCAGGGCCTGCAGCACGCGGGTGGCCGTGCTGTTCGCCTGCTCAGCCTTGCTCTTTGCATCGGCGATGTCCTGGCTCACGTCTGGGGTTAACACAATGCCATGGAAACACTGTGTGACTCTATGATCTGAAGCTCTACAACGTGTGGCTGTCAGGTTCTGTTACTGTTTGCACCTGAGCTTATGATGAGGATGTGTGTGTGTGTGTGTGTGTGTGTGTGTGTGTGTGTGTGTGTGTGTGTGTGTGTGTGTGTGTGTGTGTGTGTGTGTGTGTGTGTGCGTGCGTGTGTGTTTGTGTGTGCATCCGAGGTTATATTGAGGTTGTGTGTGTG
>NC_044048.1:22036428-22038928 GCF_902167405.1 Gadus morhua | reverse complement strand
GGTGTTATGGTCTGTTCTGGTCTATACTGGTCTTTACTGGTCTGTTGTGGTCGGTTCTGGTGGTAGTGCTGGTCTGTTCTGCTGGTGTTATGGTCTGTTCTGGTCTGTACTGGTCTGTTGTGGTGGTAGTGCTGGTATGTACTGGTCTGTACTGGTCTGTACTGGTCTGTTGCGGTGGTAGTGCTGGTACCTTGTTCTCCAGTTCAGTGATGTCAGCCTTGAGGTTGTCGACATCCTCATCCAGCATGTCCGCCCGCCTCCTGCTGTCGTCAAGGCTACTGTTGTAGTTCCCAATCTCCCGCTGGATTATGGGAAAAGTCAGACAAAACATTGCTATATGTGTGTCTCAATCTGTGTGTTAGTATGTGAGTGAGTGTTTTTGTGTGTGTTTGTATGTCTGTGTGTGCGTGTGTGAACGTTATTGTGTGTGCGTGTGTATGATTTATGAGTGTGTGTGTGTGTGTGTGTGTGTGTGCGTGTGTGCGTGTGTCTGTGTGTTTGTTAGTATGTGCGTGTGTGTGTGCGCGTGTGTCTGTGTGTTTGTTAGTATGTGTGTGTGTGTGTTTGTGTGTGTGTGTCTGTGTTTGTATGTCTGTCTGTGTGTGTGTGTGTGTGTGTGTATGTCAGTGTGTGTTTGTGTGTGTGTGTGTGTATGTTAGTGTGTGTGTGTGTGTGCGTGTGTCTGTGTGTTTGTTAGTATGAGTGTGTGTGTGTGTGTGTGTGCGTCCTCACAGAGACGTCCTCCATGGTTGTGTTGAGGTTGTGTAGCTGAGCCCAAGCCATGGAGCTGGCGTTGAGAGACCCCATTTGATTGGCTACTGACAGGAACTTGGTGTTCGTGGTGTCCAGGTCCTCCAATAGGACGATGACACAGCTGTCACAGGCTGGGGGGCAGACAGGAAGGCAGACAGAGAGACAGGCACACGCAGACAGACACGAACATAGGCAGGAAGAACAACATGTTATTTCCCCAATTATACAATGTTTAATGTTAGGTATTCTGAACTACTGCCGATATATTATGTGTGGGTGAGTGAGTGAGCTAATGAATGCTGAATAATTAAATGAGTGTGTGTGTGCATGAATGTCTGTTTGTGAATGAGTGAGTGAGTGTGTGTGTGCTTGAATGTGTGTAACTGTAATTGTGTGCATGTGAGCGTGTAAGCGTGCGCGCATGTGTGTGTGTGTGTGTGTGTGTGTGTGTGCGTGCGTACCTTCACAGTGCATGAGGTGGTCCTTCTGGACGGCCACGTGGTGGGTGTGTGTGTGTGTGTGTGTGTGTGTGTGTGTGTGTGTGCGTGTGTGTGTGTGTGCGTGCGTGCGTGCCTGCGTGCGTGCGTGCGTGCGTGCGTGCGTGCGTGCGTGCGTGCGTGCGTGTGTGCGTGCGTACCTTCACAGTGCATGAGGTGGTCCTCCTGGACGGCCACGTGGTGTGCGTCGGAGCAGGTGTCACACTGGGGTCCGGTGAGCCCGTCGCCACAGCGACACTCGCCCGTCCGCGGGTCGCAGCGACCCCCCTTACACGGACACTCTGGGGGCGGAGCCAACACACAGCCGTCAATCACCTGAGACCTGCAGCTAATGATCCATGTACTGTTCATCAGACGCTCCTATCCACAGACAGGTCACTAAGGAGCAGGTAGGGGTTAGACAGTACAGAGACAGGTCATTAAGGGGCAGGTAGGGGTTAGACAGTACAGAGACAGGTCATTAAGGAGCAGGTAGGGGTTAGACAGTACAGAGACAGGTC
Organism: Gadus morhua; assembly: GCF_902167405.1. Taxonomy (NCBI): domain Eukaryota; kingdom Metazoa; phylum Chordata; class Actinopteri; order Gadiformes; family Gadidae; genus Gadus; species Gadus morhua. The sequence goes on along the minus strand of NC_044048.1, from coordinate 22,037,178 downwards.
ATTAAGGGGCAGGTAGGGGTTAGACAGTACAGAGACAGGTCATTAAGGGGCAGGTAGGGGTTAGACAGTACAGAGACAGGTCATTAAGGAGCAGGTAGGGGTTAGACAGTACAGAGACAGGTCATTAAGGAGCAGGTAGGGGTTAGACAGTACAGAGACAGGTCATTAAGGAGCAGGTAGGGGTTAGACAGTCTCACTCTTGCAGCCCTGCGGTCCGTAGTCCCAGTAGCCCGCAGCACACTGCTGGCAGCCCGGCCCGTTGACCCCGGGTCGACACGCACACTGGCCGCTCGCCGGGTCACATGACCTCACCAGCGCCGCCGCCGCACCGCACTCACACCCGTGGCAGCCCCCGCACGAATCGTAACCGTAGAAACCATCCTGGAAAACACCGCAGAGCCCAGCTGGTTAGACCTGGGTTCACCCGCTTACAACTGGTTTGAGCAAGTTTGAACTGGGTTACAAAACAAAAACACTTTCTTTCCCCCACACACACACACACGCACAAGCACACACACGCACACACGCGCACACACGCACACACACACACACGCATACAAGCACACACACGCACAAACGCACACACGCACACACACACATACCAGGCAGCGGTCGCAGAGCTTTCCGGTGACCCCTGGTTTGCAGCGGCACTGGCCGGACTGAGGGTCACATGACTCGGTGCCACACGCAGAACAACTGCATTCTGGGTAGAAAGAAGAAAACAATGAGAACTACGTCGGCTAATGTCTC
>NC_044048.1:22029170-22036328 GCF_902167405.1 Gadus morhua | reverse complement strand
ATAGGGGAGACAGCCAGGTACAGCCAGAGAGACAGACAGATCTCGAGGGGTCTCACTGCTGTGATTCGTGGGCTCCAGCGCTGTAGTGGCATGGCTCAGTGACCCTCAGCTGCAGGATGGGGGCCTCGTAGTAGGCACTGGGCAGCAGCACCATGTAGTCCTACAGGACAGACAGAGTACAACATGTTACACATAACATTACACCTAACATGTTGTACACAACATAAAACATGTTAGACACAAAAAATTCATATAACATATTATTTATAACATATCAAATGTTGTATATAAAATGATGCATATAACATTACATTACCTATAACATGTTGTATATTACATGACATAAACAATGATAAATATAACATGTTGTACATTACATGTAACATGTTATACATAACATGTTACTCAACATGCTGTTTACAACATGACATGTAACATGTTGTGTAAAACATGTTGAATATAACATAACATTTAAAATGTTATCTGTAATACGTTGTATAACATGTTGACTATATCATAGAATTTGACATGTTATATAACATGTACCAGCAGGATGTCCTCTGCCTCTATGACCACGGTCCAGGTCCCGGGGTTGAGGACGAAGGGTTCTACAAAGCTGTTCTGAGGAACGTTGACGAAGGTCGGATCCAGGCTGGGAGCGAACACGATCTGTTTGGACTGTTCTGAACCTGGAGGCACGCACACACACAGACACACACACACACACACACAGACACACACACACACACATAGACGCACACACACACACACACACACACACACACATACAGACACAGTATATACACACACAGACACACACAAAGAATACACGCACACAAACACACAAACAGACACACAAACACACACACAGTATACACACACACACAAATAATGCACCCACACACACACACACACACACACAAACACACACGCAAGGAAAATGCTTAAGTTCATTGTGTTTACCATACAATTGTATGTGTGGAATATGAAGGCAAAGTTGTAACATGGATTAGCTCAGCATGAATACAATCCATTTATATGATGCACTTTTAACATTTAAAGCGCACACACACACACAAACACACAACATAACACATACACACACAGACACATACACACAAACACACACACACACAAACACACTACCAGCCACACTGGATCCACTGAAAAGCTGTGTTGTGATTGGCGGGGACGTACCTCTACGGTTGCTCTGATAGGCTGTTATTTTACCGTTGGAGGTGGTGCCCTCAGCGTTTACATATCTGAGAATAATACGAGCCAGATACACATCGGCCTCACTCACATCAACCTGCAGCTTCACTGCCCTCTACAGGCAGGGAGGAGAGGAGCAGAGAGGGGAGGAGAGGAGAGAGGGGAGGAGAGGAGATAGGATGAGAGGAGATGAAAGAGGAGGGAGAGGAAAGGAGAGAGGAGAAAGGAGAGAGGAGTGAGGGGAGAGAGGAGAGAAGAGGAGAGGAGAGGAGAGAGAGGAGAGGAGAGAGCAGGAGAGGAAGAGAGGAGAGGAGATAGGATGAGAGGAGATGAGAGAGGAGGAGGGGAGAGGACAGGAGAGAGGAGAAAGGAGAGAGGAGAGAGAGAAAGGGAGGAGTGGAGATAGAGGAGAAAGAGAGGGAGTGTAGTGTTGTGTCAGCTTAAGTAGAACATCCTGGAAGTGTGCGTGTGTGTATGCGTGTGTTTGTGTTTCTTTGTGTGTCTGCGTGTGTGTGTGTGTGTTGAAGGGGGGATCCTCAGCCCTTAAGCCACAGAAAAGCCATCACACACACACCTCCATCACCATGACAACCAGACAGACGGACAAAGGACAGACCAACGAAAGCGAAGTGGGGGGGAGACGCAGAGCAGGGGAGAGAGAGACTTACAGTTGCCACAGAAGGGGGGTCTCCCGTCCTCTATGATGACCACCCGACCACGGACCTCAGAGAGACCCCGGTTCACATAGTGAAGCACCACCCGGAAGAGGTCCGGAGAACCCACCGAGACGGAGAACCACACCCTCGACTGGTAGAACCAGAGAGGAAGAGAGAGAGAGGGGCGGGGGGGGGGAGAGAGATAGAGAGAGAGAGAGAGAGAGAGAGGCAGAGAGAGAGAGAGAGCGAGAGAGAGGCAGAGGGAGAGATGCAGAGAGAGAGCCAGAGAGAGCGAGAGAGAGGCAGAGAGAGAGAGAGAGCGAGAGAGGCAGAGGCAGAGAGAGAGAGAGGCAGAGAGAGAGAGAAAGAAGAGAGAGAGAGAAGAGAGAGAGAGAGAGAGAGAGAGAGAGAGAGAGAGAGAGAGAGAGAGAGAGAGAGAGAGAGAGAGAGAGAGAGAGAGAGAGAGAGAGGGAGAGAGAGAGAGAGAGAGAGAGAGAGAGAGAGGCAAAAGAAAGACAGAGATAGAGGGAGAGAGGCGAAGATATTGGTGGACGCACCGAGAGTGAAGAGAGGAGGAGAAAATACCTTCATCAGTCCCCCACCACCAGAAGAAACCCCAGAGACAACTCACACAAGACATGAACCCATGAACCCAGAGGGTGAGAGTCCACATCATATGAACCATCAATTAATGAATTCCTCATTAATTTACAGAAGATCACAGCTGATGAAATGAACCAGAGCTCTGGAGGTGAAGTAAGGATGCCCTGGATCCATCCAGACACAAGCATGATGAACAGCAGGGGAATAAATCACCAGCATGCAGATAGAAGGATCCAGCCACAGGGCAATGTGTACTACAACTATATTATGTTACAAATATGTTCTGTTACAAATATGTAATGCTAGAAATGTTATGTTACAAATACATTATGTTGCAAATACATAATGTTATAAATGCATCATGTTGCAAATAAGTAACGTCGCAAATACATTATATTACAAATTACCCCAAACCTTGTACATAGTTTTGCAGAAGTAGAACAGATTATTGAAAAATGTTTTTCTCGGACAAAATGAAATACATATGTTGACGGTATTTGAATAAACATACTGAATGGCATTACGACATCATGAATGAAAGGTCAAAGGTTAAAGGTGGGAGGTGTCAGAGGAGAGGTCAGAGGTGAGAGATGAGAGGTCAGAGGTTACAGGCTATAGGTGTCAGGTGAAAGGTCAGAGGTTACAGATGAGAGGTGTCTGGTTAAAGGTGAGAAGTCAGAGGTTACAGGTCAGAGGTTACAGGTGAGAGGTCAGGTCAGAGGTCAAAGGTTACAGGTGAGAGGTCAGAGGTTACAGGTGAGAGGTCAGAGGTTACAGGTCAGAGGTTACAGGTCAGAGGTCAGAGCTGCAGGCCACAGGTGGGGTACCTGGATGGAGGACATCTGGGCGTATCCCTTCCAGCTGAACCCTTCAAACTCCAGGGTGTCGAACCCGAAGCGCACGGGCCGTCCGTCCAGCATGGTGCCCTCCTCTACCTCCACCCTCATGTGATGAAGGTCTGGGAAGTAGTGGTCCACCCGGGGCCTGGGGCACACAGACAGGGGGGCAGACAGACAGGAGGGCAGACAGACGGGAGGGCAGACAGACAGGGGGGCAGACAGACAGGAGGGCAGACAGACCGGAGGGCAGACAGACAGGAGGGCAGACAGACAGGGGGGCAGACAGACAGGAGGCAGACAGACAGGAGGGCAGACAGACCGGAGGGCAGACAGACAGGAGGGCAGACAGACAGGATGAGAGACAGACAGGATGAGAGACAGCTTTGTCAGAGATATATGGAGTCAGAACAGTCTCATTATTAATGAATGCACAGAGAAGGATTCACAAATGTATTTTGTGATTTATACATAAATTACTCTCTTCTCACAAATACATTTCAATGCACACACAAATGGATATCGGCATGTATAATGTAAAATAAATCCATAAACAAAAATAAGTTTCACAAACATATTTCTGATCCACACACAAATATGTCTTGTTTTAAATAAAGGTAATATAAATCCATAAATATATTAATTTAAAAAAGATTTGCAATTTTCATCAAAAATGTATTTGGATGTTGTTACATTTATGTACAAACTGTTAAACTTGAATTTACAAGACGCTTTTCATTTGTGAGCTTGTTTGCATTTGTGTGTGAAACTGTCTGCATTTATGTGTGGATTTTTGAGACTCTCCTGACGTCGCTAGATTCACAAATGCATTTTTTTCAACAAGGAACTCTCTGTAGCCAATCAGATGCCTCCCTCGTTTTCAGCCAATCACATGGCTGCAGTTCCGACCTCTGAGTCCAGCCTCCGAGCCTCCCGGTTCTCTGTCAAATGTCTACTCTATCGGAAAGAACATGTTTTTTTGAATGATCGTACATAACAATCTCGAGGTGGTGAAGAAGTGAATGCTGCGTCACGACACTTTTTCCATCTAATTTCGACTGGGTTTTGGGATTATCGGTGCCGTTAAAGTAGTAAACGGCACCGACGTAAAAACCCAGTCACAGCAGTCATGTGGTTGACTGAAAACGAGGGAGGCATCTGATTGGCTACAGAGACTTCCTTGTTGAAAAAAATGCATTTGTGAATCTAGCGACGTCAGGAGAGTCTCAAAAATCCACACATAAATACAGACCAGTTCCCACACAAATGCAAGTAAGTTCACAAATGAAAAACGTCTTGTAAATACATGTTTAACAGTTTGTATATAAATGTTACAACATCCAAATACATTGTGATGAAAATTGCAAATATTTTTTTAATTAATATATTTATGGATTTATATTACATTTATTTAAAACAAGGTACATTTGTGTGTGGATTAGAAATGTGTTTGTGAAACTTATTTTTGTTTATGGATTTATTTTACATTTATACATACCGATATCCATTTATGTGTGCATTGAAATGTATTTGTGGGAAGAGAGTAATTTATATATAAATCACAAAATACATTTGTGAATCCTTCTCTGTGCATTCATTATTAATGAGACTGTTCTGACCCCATAGAGATACGTCACAAACAGAGCAATAGACAGGGGGACAGACGGGGCGAGACAGAGACAGCTACTTCACACAGTCAGTCAGACAGACAGGTAGAGAGTGAGACGGCCTTACGTGTTACACTTGGGTCCCTCCACGTTGGGCCGGCAGCGACAGCGGCCGTTCCTCTCTCCACACGACTGGCCTGCAGCACCCCCGATGTCACACTGACACCCTGCACACACACACACACACACACACACACCAGCACGCACACACACACGAAGACACACATCCACATGGCAGACCAGCACGCACACAGACATATGCGCACGCACACGCAGAGACACACACGCACACACACACAAACCCACAGACACAGACAAACCAGCACGTAAACACACACACACACAAACATGCACACGCAGACCAGCACACACACACACACACACGCAATACACACCTCAGACACGCACACACAAGAACGCACACAGAAAGACACACATATATACACACACAAACCCACGCATGGACACAAACACACGCGCAAACACACACATATGCACACACAGATACACACATACACACACACACGCACACACGCACACACACACATTATACATTATTAATCTTTGACAGGCTCCCTCCTGCCCGTGTGTGTGTGTGTTTGCTCGGTGGGTTCCAGTCTCACCCTGGCAGCCGAAGAAGTTGCCCTCCTGCAGGTTGAAGAAGCCGTCCTTACACACGGAGCAGGTCCCGCTGCACACGCCCGGCCGGCAGGGGCACTGGCCCGTGCTCTGCAGGGACACACACAGCCTCATGGGGACCCGCTCACACACACAGGGGAGGCGCCCCGCAAAGCATGATGGGAGACGGAGTTTACCTGAGCACATTCGGCCACGCCGCTGATGGTTCCTATCGTGTTACACTCACAGCCTGAGGAAGGGAGGGGGAGGGAGGGAGGGAGAGGGGGAGGGAGAGGGGAGAGGGAGAGAGAGAGGAGAGAGAGAGAGAGAGAGAGAGAGAGAGAGAGAGAGAGAGAGAGAGAGAGAGAGGAGAGAGAGGGAGAGGAGGGAGGAGAGAGAGAGAGAGAGAGAGAGAGAGAGAGAGAGGAGAGAGAGAGAGAGGAGAGAGAGAGAGAGAGAGAGAGAGAGAGAGAGAGAGAGAGAGAGAGAGAGAGAGAGAGAGAGAGAGAGAGAAGAGAGAGAGAGAGAGAGAGGAGAGAGAGAGAGAGAGAGAGAGAGAGGGACAGTACATTCATTTAATATTACTATAATATTACTATTATTTCTATATTTACTATTATAACATACAGATGTACATATGTACATCTGTATGTTATGGTATATTGTTATGGGTTGTTGTATGCACATATTGTTCTGACGTTCTCTTTTGTTATTATACCTAATATTTGTAACACTGTAATGCTTTGGCAACACTGTTTGGTTTACCACAATAGTCATGCCAATAAAGCTTTTTGAATTTGAATTTGAAAAAAAGCGATAGAAAAGCAAGGTTTCATTAAGGATACTTTGTGTTTACTTCATGTGTGCACATGAATTTGTGTGAATGAGTGAGTGAGTGAGTGTGTGTGTTTGTGTGAGTGTGTGTGTTTGTGTGTGTGTGTCTTACTGGAACATCCGTCCGGTGTGTCAGGGGAGAGGTTCCAGAACAGGGCTTTGCAACGGTCACAGGCCCTGCCCTCCACATTCTCACGACACTCGCATTGGCCCTGCGGTCATGATGGACAGAAGCACCGACCAATCACAACCCTTCTCGTATCAGGTTGAGTCCTGTGGCCCAGGTTGTATCAGCTGACCTGAACTCTTTTTAACAGTTGTAAACCAATCCAAACGCTTTTATCGTTCACTATGTTTTCAGACAGTTTGAACAGTCTTAAGCAGCAGTGAACCATTTTGGAAATGGTTCACTACTGCTTACGACTTTTGAAGCCCGTTTCAGTTTAAAGCATTAAACTAACCAAGTTGTACACTGTACACACTTCATCGTTGGTCATGTGGGCTGTGGGACTCACCTCTTCTGGTTGGACCTGGTACTGGATCGAGCCCGCTGGATGGCAGGAACCAGCTGGAGACGGAGGACAGAGGTCAGAGGTCAACCGGGCTACCTTAGTGTGGTGTGTGTGTGTGTGTGTGTGTGTGTGTGTGTGTGTGTGTGTGTGTGTGTGTGTGTGTGTGTGTGTGTGTGCGTGTGTGCGTGTGTGCCTTTTATGTATTAGCGTACAAAGAAAA
>NC_044048.1:22016670-22024170 GCF_902167405.1 Gadus morhua | reverse complement strand
CATCACCTGGAGGTACGGAGGTGTCAGTGTGTTAGTACCAGGTAGAGAACGAGGTAGGCAGGGGTCAGGGGTCAAAGGTCTTACTGATTATCTCTCCCGCTGGCTTGGCCTCGCCGTTGTTGTTACTGGGATAGGCTGTGGGAAAGAGACGTAGGGACACACGGAGAGACAGACAGTCAGACAGAGAGAGAGAGAGAGAGAGAGAGAGAGAGGGAGAGAGAGAGAGAGAGGGAGAGAGGGGGACAGAGAGGGGGACAGACAGAGAGAGATAGAGAGAGAGAGAGAGAGAGAGAGAGAGAGAGAGAGAGAGAGAGAGAGAGAGAGAGAGACAGACAGACAGACAGACAGACAGACAGACAGACACACGGAGAGACAGACAGTCAGACAGAGAGAGAGAGAGAGAGAGAGAGAGAGAGGGAGAGAGGGGGACAGAGAGGGGGACAGACAGAGAGAGATAGAGAGAGAGAGAGAGAGAGAGAGAGAGAGAGAGAGAGAGAGAGAGAGAGAGAGAGAGAGAGAGAGAGAGAGAGAGAGAGAGACAGACAGACAGACAGACAGACAGACAGACAGACAGACAGACACACGGAGAGACAGACAGTCAGACAGAGAGAGAGAGAGAGAGAGAGAGAGAGAGAGAGAGAGACAGACAGACAGACAGACAGACAGACAGACAGACAGACAGACAGACAGACAGACAGACAGACACACAGAGAGACAGACAGTCAGACAGAGAGAGAGAGATAGAGAGAGAGAGAGAGAGAGAGAGAGAGAGAGAGAGAGAGAGAGAGAGAGAGAGAGAGAGAGAGAGAGAGAGACACACAGACAGACAGACAGACAGACAGACAGACAGACAGACAGACAGACAGACAGACAGACAGACAGACAGACAGACAGACAGAGAGAGAGGGGGACAGAGAGGGGGACAGACAGAGAGAGATAGAGAGACAGAGAGACAGACAGAGAGAAACAGGGAACAATTCCTTGTTGAATTCATCAGTGGTGATACTTTGTTGCAGAGAGCTCCCATCTCTCCCATCGTTACTTAGCGCAGTTTAGCCTGCAAGGCCCGTCGTAGCCTGAAATAGCCTGACGTAGCACGACGTAGCATGACGTAGCGTAGCACATCTTAGCACGGGGTTGCGGAGTACAACGTTGACCGGCCATCAGCCGATGTCGCTTGCGGTAGCACGGCCTGACGTAGCCTGATGTAGCCTGACGTAGCCTGACGTAGCCTGACGTAGCCTGGCGCGGTACTCACGGTAGCACTCTGGGAAGTTGAGGAAGCCGTCGGCACAATTGTCGCAGCGTTCCCCGCTGTAGCCGGGCTTACAGAGGCAGCGGCCCGTCAGGTCCTCACACGTACCGTCCGTGAACTCGGACTCGCACGCGCACCCTGCGGAGAGACTGGGTCAGTCTGCTGGTCTGGGGTCTGCTCTGTCACCCTGAACAGAGACCAGGTCTATCATTCTGCTGGTCTGGGGTCTGCTCTATCACCCTGAACAGAGACTAGATCTATCATTCTGCTGGTCTGGGGTCTGCAGAATCAAAATGTTCTCTAAGAATAAGGTCTTATTCAGTCCAAGTGCTCCACTGGCATAAGGTGAGAAACCCTTACTTGAAGAGATGAAGGGATTATCTTAACTTAATGTTTATGGCTCCTTCATGAAGTGTAACACACTCTCATACGGTCTGTTATCCTGCTGGTCGTCAGCAAACACGTTCACAGTTTGTTTCTTAGTTGTGTGGGAGATGCGCCTGGTTTGGTTCGGGGGTTTGATTAAACAGCTGTCACTCACGTGAGCAGGCCAATGGGGAGTCGATTGGGTGGTCAGGTGACCTGTAGTAGGTGGGTATACACCGCTCACAGTTGACCCCGGTGGTGTGATGCTGGAGAGAGAGAGAGAGAGAGAGCGAGAGAGCGAGAGAGAGAGAGAGGGAGAGAGAGAGAGAGAGAGAGGGAGAGAGGTACAAAAAAGAACAAAATAAACCGCATAGAATAGAACACATCAAACATATGATCGATAATATTTATAAATTAATTTGATGAGAACACAGTATTCTATTCGTAGCATAATAAAATAGCAAGTAGAGTGATAACAGAGTAATAGTAGAGTGGTAATAGAGAATAGTAAAGTGATAATAGAGTATAGTAAAGTGATAATAGAGTATAGTAGAGTGATGATAGAGTATAGTAAAGTGATGATAGGGTATAGTACAGTGGTAATGGGTACAGTTAAGTTATAATAGAGTTCAGTAGAGTGATGATAGAGTATAGTAGAGTGGTAATAGAGTATATTAAAGTTATGATAGAGTATGGTAGAGTGATGTTAGAGCAGCAGTGGAGGTACCTGACAGTTGAGACAGACTCCGCCCCCTTGGAGCTGTCCGTTGACGTTGAGGCTAACCCTCCTCTGCTCCACCTCCGGGTCGTAGTAGCAGTCGAAGGAGTGCCGGTGGCAGTTACACTCTGTAACACATAACAACACAGTTACACTCTGTAACACATAACAACACAGTTACACTCTGTAACACATAACAACACAATTACACTCTGTAACACATAACAACAGTTACACTCTGTAACACATAACAACACAGTTACACTCTGTAACACATAACAACAGTTACACTCTGTAACACATAACAACACAGTCACACTCTGTAACACATAACAACACAGTTACACTCTGTAACACATTAAAACAGTTACACTCTGTAACACATAACAACACAGTTACACTCTGTAACACATAACAACAGTTACACTCTGTAACACATAACAACAGTTACACTCTGTAACACATTACAACACAGTTACACTCTGTAACACATTACAACAGTTACACTCTGTAACACATAACAACACAGTTACACTCTGTAACACATAACAACAGTTACACTCTGTAACACATTACAACACAGTTACACTCTGTAACACATAACAACAGTTACACTCTGTAACACATTACAACACAGTTACACTCTGTAACCCATTATAACAGTTAAAATCGTACACATTATAACAGTTCAACTCTGTAACACATTACAGTTACACTTTGGAAAACATTATAACAGTGACACTCTGTAAATAACTTTTAAATCCTATTTGTTACAAAACCACCTCTGTCTTGCAACACCAACTGCTTTAAGTCTCAGCTTGGTACAAAAGATTACATAGTTCTTCCTAATCATCCTCTACGTGACAGATTTGGGCGTACAGCTGGTTCGAGCTTAGGGTTACAGAAAGTGGTTTGGGTCATGACATTTTAGTGAGCATACCAGATGAACGGGCTGCTGGGTGCGTGGACATGAATCAGACACGCACAAGGTGTGAAGTGTCGCTGTGAGGATCCGGTTCCAGCCGGTTCTGGACTTTGTTGGTCTGACAGGTGTTTAAACGGAGCAGGCTCAGGTTCCTCTCTGTGTTTACGTGTTGATGAAGGAAAACTACAAAGCGCTGAGCCCTGTGATCAACCAGCGGCGGGGGTATTAAGTTACGTCTTCCTCGTGGTGTTGTGATGAGGTTGGAAGGTGAACTTTATAGCACATGATTAAAGTGAGCCGTCAGATATTCAGTGTTCAAGATGAAAGAGTGGCTCATATCTGATGCTTAAGACGCTGTGATTCTAACATTTTGCAGTGATTTAAATGGTGAATTATCACGATTGGAGACAGTGTGCTGTGCAAACGTAATGTATCTCTCAAGGTCTTATGTTTCGTCTGCTTTTCATAAGATGACTTTGTCTAATATAGGGCCAACCTTGACAGCTTCTCTATTTAAACCGGGCGTTGATGTTTGTATTTTATTTTAACACGTCGCTAGCAATGTTAACAACGTCCACAAGGCACTCGAGTCCCAAACCGACCAAATGTTATCGTAGCGCCGTGGTGGGGGTGGAGTCACGGTGACGGGGGGACGACCACGGCCTGCTGCTCACGCTCTATCGATAAGTCGTTTAAAAAAAGAACCATCTGGTTTGTCTCCGCGGTCGTCTCCCTGTCTCCCTGCGTCCTCTCCCCTTCCTCCCACCCTCCCCTCCTCCCTTCCTCCAGGAAGCTAATGTCTGGTTGTTTTATCTCTGAGTGCTGGCGTCTCTCTCCGGATGGAGCCCTAGTACTATAACACCGATACATGTTTACATGGATGTGTGTATGCATGTGTGTAGACGTGTCTGTCTGTCGGTCTGTCTGTCTGTCTGTCTGTCTGTATAGATACATAATTAAACCCAATCGAAAAATCGAGTAATTCAGCTTGAACAGAGAGGCTCATAACAATCAGAGTGAACAAACTACACAGGAGACACTAAAAAACAGATTCCAGGGACCAGGAGGAGGAGTAGCAGGAGGAGGAAGAGGAGGAGGAGGATGAGGAGCAGGAGGAGGAGAGGGTGAAGGAAGAGGAGGAGAAGGTGAAGGAAGAGCTAGAGGAGGAGCAGGAGAACGAGGGGCAGGAGGAGGAATAGCAGGAGGAAGAGGAGGAGAAGGGGCAGGAGGAGGAGGAAGAGAAGTAGAAGAGGTGCTGATCGGTATGTAGATCTCTGTGAGTGTGTGAATGCTGTCTGAGTGGAACCCAGACAGACATCGTTATCAGCAGACGTTTGAAGAGCACCACAGACATCTGGAGAAGAAAGGGTTAATCTGGGAACACGGGTTAGATTATCTGGAGGGAGGCATGGGGGGGGGGGGGCTCAGCCGCAACGCCTGAACACACACACACACACACAAACCACAGACACACACACACACACACACCAACTCACTCAATCTCACACACTCACACAAACACACACACATCCACACGGGTGCGGGTCTGTGGTGGGGGTCATGTTGTCACCCAGTCCTCAGCACCGGGAGGTGCAGTGCCCTAAAGCAGGGCTCCTTATCCCGAGCCCCGGCGCTCCACTCAGGCACCCGGCCTCGTCCCTCATCAGACCCCCAGACGCCCCCCAGCTCGGTGGAGGGGCTTGAGCTGAACACTCACACACTCTAGATCCACTACAGCCACCATGTAGTGGAGCGAGGGCTCCCTCCGGGACAGGCTCATTGATTACTTGGTGTCTTTATGTCCTATCCCTCTCTGTGCAAACGACCCTGTTTGAGTGTGTGTTTGTGCACGTGTGTGTGTGTGTGTGTGTGTGTGTGTGTGTGTGTGTGTGTGTGTGTGTGTGTGTGTGTGTGTGTGTGTGTGTGTGTGTGTGCGTGTGTGCGTGCGTGCGTGCGTGTGTGTGAGAGAGAGCACTCACGTTCACACTCGTTAGCATTATAGGTTGTGGCTGGTTTCCACGGTGACTGGCTGTACCCCGGGCAACACTGGTCACATGACAGGCCGCAGGTGTTGTGTTGACAGTCGCACTGCAGCCTGTAAACAACAACAAGGTTAGTAAACGATCAAGCAATGAGTGTTCGAAACGCAGTATGTGTGCATGTGTGTGCGTGTTTCTGTGTGTGTGTGTGCATGTGTGTGTGTGGAAATGCTCATTAGTTCACATTCCAATAGAGAGAAAGAGAGGGACAGAGACAGAGACGGACAGAGAGAGAGAAAGAGACGGAGAGACACAGCAAGATAGAGAAAGAGAGAGAGCTAGCGAAGAAACAAAGAATTCAGTTTTTGAATTTCAGTGTCCAAAATAGCCAGCTAAAGAATACAACGTACTGCGTTCTCCCTTCGAACAACATGGTTCTATGTCTTTCGTGGGCTCGCGCTACAGGGAAATCAGCAATCAGTTTGATACTGAATCTGATGTTATGTCAACATACTGAATCTGATGTTATGTCAACTCTATCAGACAAAACTTTCAGATGATCCTGCCTTTCCCCCGATTATCATCACATCTCTCTCTCTCTCTCTCTCTCTCTCTCTCTCTCTCTCTCTCTCTCTCTCTCTCTCTCTCTCTCTCTCTCTCTCTCTCTCTCTCTCTATCTCTCTGTCTCTCTGTCTCTCTCCCTCTGAAGCGCTTTAGGAAGCAACTCTAAATAGAGGGTTTTCTTTTAAAGCCGCTTCATCCCCTACTTCCTGTTTTAACCCCCTGACTGGGACCCAGGAGCGATTACTCACCTCTCCCTCTCTCTCTCTCTCTCCCTCCTTCTCAGTCTCTCTCACCTCTGAACCTATTGGAGCTGCTCTCTATTCTAGATCTGGATTCCAGAAACGCGTTTCTAACAGCTGTATGACCTAGCATGAGACTCCTAGCCTCCCACCTCCTCGTCCCTCCTCCTTCTCCTCGTCCCTCCCCTCACCTCCTCCCCCCCCCTCCCCCCCCCCTCCTCTCCTCCTCCTCCCTCCCCTCCTCTCCCCAGCACCTGGCTACCTGGCAGAAGGTAAAGCTTTATCTTCTGGGGTCAGCAGATGTTCTGGCCTCCTCCTACCTCCGCAACCTTCTCACAGAGAGACGCTACATAGAGTATAAATATTATACCTCATATCATATCAAAAACTACATTTTTATCCCTCATATTCCTCCCAAATGCCATTCCTGAGCACTGACCTCAGACCAGCCGCTGACAGAGCCAGCTGGTCCCCGGTCTGTTTAGACTCTCTGAAGGAGACGGACTTCAGGCACTCCCATTCCCCGTCCATTCTCCCAATCAACGTCGATAAGTTCAGCCGCAAAAAAAAGCGGAATATTCCAGTAAGTCACAGAGCTAATATTTGCACTAGTGTGAGGGTTGAGTGTGATGCAGGGGCCGTTGCCAGGCGGCTGAATCAGTCTTAGTAGAACTCAGTACCCCTGCTCTGTGGCTCACGCACAGCGTGGGTCAGGAGCACCACGCCTCAGAGGAGCGAGGAAACCTTCCTCATTCCTCCGTCTCGTCCGCTCCGTTAAACATGAGGACATTCCACCTGAGACTCACTCTCCCCTCCCCGCCCTCAGATTAAATGAATCCAGATTAAAGTAATTCATATCGTGTAATTCAGATTAATGGAATCCAGATTAAATTAATTAAGATCATGTCATTCTGATGAGTGGAATGCAGATACAAGTCTACAGGCAGAAAATAACTTCCAGGTTCACCAAATAAAAGTCCCGCTCCATCAGTTATTGCGATCATGAGCACCAAGGTCAGCAGCCTCACAAATCATGTGCGATGTCATCTGCTTTGGTGCATGAGTGGAGATCAAACATGGCAGGACCTCCTCTGCCTGCCCATCTAATCCCCTCAGTGTACCTTCTCTGTTCTGATCGTCTGGACGTCAATCTGCTGTTGATCATCCATACAGCAACCATCAACCCCTCAGGCCTCTCCTCTTTCATCTCTAGCTCCACCTCATTCCTTAAAGGTTGGGGAATGGAATTCTCTTTTTTGGCCATTTTTGCAAAATTACTTGAAATCCTTATCATAACCCACTTACACCCACTGAGTTAGAAGTACTGACATGAAAATTAAACAAGTCAATCATCTGTGGAACGGGCAGGGCTCGAAAAACTCCAGTCAATGATTTCCAGACCCAGCGAGTGGCATTGGACAGTAAGTACGTCAATCAAACGGTCGTACCGCACT
>NC_044048.1:21996670-22009170 GCF_902167405.1 Gadus morhua | reverse complement strand
AGAGAGAGAGAGAGAGATCAAACAGACGGGTGGAGTAAAGAGAGATCAGACAGACAGAGTAGACAGGAAAGAGGTGGTTCGAAACCAAGCAGTTATATTAGAGTATCACCGGAACTTCAATTGCATGTCATGTTCTGCATCTGTGAACATGTGCACATATGAAACACAACCCTCTAAGACCCTTCCTCCCCTCTTCCTCCCCCTCAGACTTCCCTCCCCCTCGCTGTCTCTTCCCCTATCCTCCCCCCAACAGACAGCTGCTGGCTGCTGTAATCAAACACACACACACATATATATACTGTACATTGAGTGTGTGTGTGTGTGTGTGTGTGTGTGTGTGTGTGTGTGTGTGTGTGTGTGTGTGTGTGCGTGCGTGTGTGTGTGCGTGCGTGCGTGCGTGCGTGCGTGTGTGCGAGTCAGGATCTTCCCCCACTTTCAGAGTATGCCAAGTTGGCAACATGCCACCCGTCAATGTGTCTCTACCATCCTCTCTCTCCCCCCCTCCCTCCCCCTCTCTAGGGGGTCCTGTATGTGTCTCCTGTCCGTCTCTTAACTCCGTCGCCTGGCAGAACTCCAGGACAGGATTCCAAGATGAGATTCCAAAGCAGGAATTCCGAGCTCTCTCTCTCTCTCTCCCTCTCCCTCTCCCTCTCTCTCCTCTCTCTCATCTTCTCCCTCTCTCTCTCATCTTCTCCCTCCCTCTCCCTCTCCCTCTCTCTCTCTCTCTCTCTCTCTCTCTCTCTCTCTCTCTCTCTCTCTCTCTCTCTCTCTCTCTCTCTCTCTCTCTCATCTTCTCCCTCCCTTTCTCTCTCTTTCCCCCTCTCTCTCTCTCTCCCCCTGTCTCTTTCTTTCTTTCTCTCTCTCTCTCTCTCTCTCTCTCTCGTCCTCTCCCTCCCTTTCTCTCTCTCTCCCTCTCTCCCTCTGTGTCTAATCTTCATGTGAAAGCCTTGTTCGCCGATTCTGAACGCCCCTTCTGTGGAAAGACCCCACTGTCTCCCTCCCTCCCTCCCTCCCTCCCTCCCTCACTCTGAGTCAGTTAAGGACAGCTAAGCTAAACGCGCTATTTCCCTGTCGGATCGGCGCCACATTGTGTGGAGAGGTTCTGGTCCGGAACTATCAATCCCACTTTAAGAAGGAGCTCCTGAACTATCAATCCCACTTTAAGAAGGAGCTCCTGAACTATCAATCCCACTTTAAGAAGGAGCTCCTAAACTATCAATCCCACTTTAAGAAGGAGCTCCTGAACTATCAATCCCACTTTAAGAAGGAGCTCCTGAACTATCAATCCCACTTTAAGAAGGAGCTCCTGAACTATCAATCCCACTTTAAGAAGGAGCTCCTAAACTATCAATCCCACTTTAAGAAGGAGGTCCTGAACTATCAATCCCACTTTAAGAAGGAGGTCCTGAACTATCAATCCCACTTTAAGAAGGAGCTCCTGAACTATCAATCCCACTTTAAGAAGGAGCTCCTGAACTATCAATCCCACTTTAAGAAGGAGCTCCTGAACTATCAATCCCACTTTAAGAAGGAGCTCCTGAACTATCAATCCCACTTTAAGAAGGAGGTCCTGAACTATCAATCCCACTTTAAGAAGGAGGTCCTGAACTATCAATCCCACTTTAAGAAGGAGGTTCTGAAATATCAATCCCAAAAGAAGATGGATGGGTTACCGTCTGCTCCTGGAACCCTCCTTCATCCTCCTCCTCATCATCATGTTCAATAAAAGATACACAGGTGTTCCTGGAAAATTGTAGGGAACACCCAAACACACACCTACACTTACACCCAATACACACACACACACACACACACACACATACGCACACACATGCACCACAAAGAAAAACACACACACACACACACACCTACATACCTAGACACGCAAATATACAAACTCATACTTAATCGCACACTTTTACCCAAGACCTGTATTTAAAACTACACACACACACACAGTGTGTTCCGCCACCCTCCTGGTATTATTAGGACTAATAACAGCCTCTGGATCTTCACATCCGCCTTCTGCTGAGAACCTCCACCTGCCTGGCCCGACATACCTAACCCCCACCCACCACCGAACATACTGCTACCTAACCCCCACCCACCACCGAACATACTGCTACCTAACCCCCACCCACCACCAAACATACTGCTACCTAACCCCCGCCCACCACCAAACATACTGCTACCTAACCCCCGCCCACCACCGAACATACTGCTACCTAACCCCCGCCCACCACCGAACATACTGCTACCTAACCCCCGCCCACCACCGAACATACTGCTACCTAACCCCCACCCACCAACCGAACATACTGCTACCTAACCCCCGCCCACCACCCGAACATACTGCTAACTAACCCCCACCCACCACCGAACATACTGCTACCTAACCCCCGCCCACCACCAAACATACTGCTACCTAACCCCCACCCACCACCGAACATATTGCTAACTAACCCCCACCCACCACCAAACATACTGCTACCTAACCCCCACCCACCACCAAACATACTGCTACCTAACCCCCACCCACCACCAAACATACTGCTACCTAACCCCCGCCCACCACCAAACATACTGCTACCTAACCCCCACCCACCACCGAACATATTGCTAACTAACCCCCACCCACCACCAAACATACTGCTACCTAACCCCCACCCACCACCAAACATACTGCTACCTAACCCCCACCCACCACCCGAACATACTGCTACCTAACCCCCGCCCACCACCCGAACATACTGCTACCTAACCCCCGCCCACCACCGAACATACTGCTACCTAACCCCCACCCACCACCGAACATACTGCTACCTAACCCCCACCCACCACCGAACATACTGCTACCTAACCCCCACCCACCAGGCGGACCCCGACACGCTGCTAAGTAACCCCACCCCTGACAGGCTGCTACACTACATTACACCACCCACCAACCAACCCCCCAGTACCACACCACCCCTCGCACCCCCCCCCCCATCAGTCCGTGTCACATTTAGAAATAAGACACGCTACACGCTACACGAGCTGTGGTGAAAGACACAGATCTGTTTTCAGTGTGAACCCAACAGGTGTCACACCATGTCATTAGGAGGCTAATAAGAACGCACGACGCTGGGCTGGACTCACTCTCTGAGCTCACTCGCCGGTCCTGTTCACTAGTCCTAGCACGTCAAATTCAATCGTACTAGTACGTTCACTAGTGCGAGAACGTTCACTAGTGCTAGTAAGTTCACTAGTGCTAGTAAGTTCACTAGTGCTAGTAAGTTCACTAGTGCTAGTAAGTTCACTGGTGCTAGTAAGTTCACTGGTGCTAGTAAGTTCACTGGTGCTAATACATTCACAAGTGCATGTTTGCTGAGCTCACTCGTACCTTCCCTCGTGCTAGTACGTTCAATAGTACTAGTACGTTCAATAGTACTAGTAAGCTCACTAGTGCTAGTAAGTTCAATAGTACTAGTACGTTCAATAGTACTAGTAAGCTCACTAGTGCTAGTAAGTTCACTAGTGCTAGTAAGTTCACTACTGATAGTACGTTTACTAGTGCTAGTAAGTTCACTACTGATAGTACGTTTACTAGTGCTAGTACGTTCAATAGTGCTAGTACATTCACTAGCGCTAGTACGTTGACTGGCGCTAGCAAGTTCACTAGTGTTATTTAGTTCACTAGGGCTAGTGCGTTTTACAAGTGCTAGTACGCTCACTAGTGCTAGCATGTTAAGTTCACTAGGGCTAGTACGTTCACGAGTGCTAGTACGCTCACTAGTGCTAGCATGTTAAGTTCAATAGTACTAGTACGTTCAATAGTGCTAGTACATTCACTAGCGCTAGTACGTTGACTGGCGCTAGTAAGTTCACTAGTGTTATTTAGTTCACTAGTGCTAGTACGTTCACTAGCGCTAGTACGTTGACTGGCGCTAGTACGTTCCCTAGTGTTATTTAGTTCACTAGTGCTAGTACGTTCACTACCGCTAGTACGTTGAGTGGTGCTAGTACGTTCACTAGTGTTATTTAGTTCACTAGTGCTAGTACGTTCACTACCGCTAGTACGTTGAGTGGTGCTAGTACGTTCACTAGTGTTATTTAGTTCACTAGTGCTAGTACGTTCACTAGTGTTATTTAGTTCACTAGTGCTAGTACGTTTACGAGTTCTAGTACGTTCACTAGCGCTAGCATGTTAAGTTCACTAGGGCTAGTACGTTCACGAGTGCTAGGTCTTCCGCAAGAAGCAGGAGGAGGTCTGGGTAGATAAGGAGGAGAGGAGGAGAAAGAGAGAGATTCCCATGGAAAGCACGAGAGAGGCCCACACTCAAGGTAACCTTATCAGGAAAGATAAGAGAGAGAGAGGAAGGGAGGGAGAGTGGGCGTGGGAAGATGGGAGGGAGGGAGGGAGGGAGGGAGGGAGGGTGGGTGGGAGGGGAGAGGGAAGTAAAAATGGATTTGTAAGCGGAAGAAAGGAAAAAGGAGTGAATGTGATGAGGAGTGATGAAGAGGAAGGGAGAGATAATAATAATAATAATAATTCATTATATTTATATAGCGCTTTTCAATGACCCAAAGACGCATACAGTGAAGGGCGGGACCTAACTCACCATCCACCAGGGTTGGATGGAGGGAGGAAGGGAGGGAGGGGGGGGGGCGAGAGGAGGGAGGGAAGGAGGGGAGAAAGGGAGGAGGGGAGGAGGGGAGGAGGGGAGGATCTGACAAAGATAAAGGCGCACAGGAGTTTAATAACACTGTCTAGCAACTGTTAGATGACAAACTCAGTCGTGGCGCACACACAACATCCGCTTCTGCGTGTGCGTGCGTGTGTGCGTGACACACACAAACAGCTGTATTGAGCCTCAGTAAATAGGGACTAAGGCCCAATCCCATTTCTACCCCTTAGCCCTTCCCCTTACCCCTCCCCCTTGTTTTGAAGGGGGAAGGGGAAGGGGTAAGGGGTAGAAATGGGACTGGGACCAAGTGGATGAGGGGTGGACTCCCTCAAGATGGCCGCTGCCTTGGTTTTGCTGACAGCCGACTGCAGACGTCCTGTTCAGCTAAAGGACGTCTGTACTGAGACGTCTGTACGTCTGTCCTGTCTGTACTGAGACTGGACCCGTCTGTCACTACTACTGCCCCAGGGCCCCTCCCTATGGAGGAGAGGGGGGAGGAGGAGAGGAGAGGTGGAGAGAAAGGAGACGAGGAGAGGAGGGGAGGAGGAGAGGAGAGGAGGAGAGAAAGGAGACGAGAGGAGGAGAGAAAGGAGACGAGGATAGGAGGGGAAGAGGAGAGGAGACGAGGAGAGAAAGGAGACGAGGAGAGGAGGGGAAGAGGAGAGGAGAGGAGGAAGAGACAGTTCAGTTATAAATAAGGAGAAGGGAGAAGGGAGGAAAGGATGTGGTCCTCGGAGACCTTGACCTCTGACCTCACGGCAACTCCTCTGAAACATTCTGTCAGTCATCAGGGAGGGGAGAGAAGGAGGAGACACAGCGGAGGAGGGAAACAACAGATAACCCTCATTATAGAGGGGGGGGGGGGAGTGAGAAGATTTATTTTCACCAACGTTATCAAGGGAGCCACACGCACACAGTCACACACACACACACACACACACACACACACACACACACACACACACACACACACACACACACACACACACACACACACACACACACACAGGGGAGAGCCATGACAACAGCTTTGGTTTGTCTCAGACATCAGTATTGTTAACCTTCACACTGCTACTGTAAGATATGTTCAACTTTAACATCATCCTCCTTCTCTGCAGATGCATGATGTTAACAGAACACATGTGTGGGTCCTCTACGTCTGTCTGGCGATGTTTTAACTCTGGAGCCTCCGTCCATCTAACGGCCTTCAACTCATATCCTGTAGCCTTTCATTTCCTCTCAGAGAGAGAGACAGAGACAGAGACAGAGACAGAGAGCGAGAGCGAGAGAGAGGGAGAGACCCAGAGACAGAGACAGAGAGAGACTTATAGGTCAGAGGCTCAACTGACCATCTGCGGCCCAGCACACTGCAAACCTTCACCTCTGTGAATGGGGGGAAACATCTCCACCGACAGCCATGTTTGGTTCCTATGACTATCTATGAGGCTTATCATAATCAACGTCCAGTGAGTTCAGATCCATGTCTTTAATGAGCAGGCAGGTGTTCTGCTTGGCTGCTGAGAAACTAATAAGGTGGAGACACCCTAAACACTAGATTATCCAGGGGAAAGGATATCTTAATGAATCTGGAGAGTGTGTGCTATTAAAGACGTACCACAGATGACATGTAGTGTGTGTGTGTGGGTGTGTGTGTGTGTGTGTGTGTGTGTGTGTGTGTGTGTGTGTGTGTGTGTGTGTGTGTGTGTGTGTGTGTGTGTGTGTGTGTGTGTGTGTGTGTGTGTGTGTGTGTGTGTGTGTGTGTGTGTGTGTGTGTTTGTATTCCTATACTTATGGGGACATTGATCTGTTCACACAGTCACACCGTGGGGACCTCTGACAGCATGGGGACTAAAATCTAGTTCCCCATAAGAGAAAGTGTTTTCAATGAATGCAGGAGTCAATCTGAAGGTGCCTGTGTGATTTTTAGCTTTGGCCCATAATTCACAATTTTCTGCCGGGACACACACACACACACAGATTTGGTATTGCACTTAATAGTTCACACACACCAATACCATATATGGTAAGTACCACCCCTTCCTGGTCCCCATAAAGTATGCAATCAAAAACTAAGAACTTGGGGGGGGGGGGGTCCTTAAGGGATACATTTATATGATTGCAAGAACCGAAGCGATGTCACACTTGCGTGGCTCAGATTGCATGCGTGTTATGGCAGCAGCATGTGAGGCAAGGTGTCCAAAGGCACTGATTTCAACCGAACTACGGAAGCATGCCGCGACACTTTCTACAGTCCTAAGCATGTCTGCTACCAGCAGAAGATGGAGCATCATCTGCAGTCGGTGCTGTGAGCCATTCTTCCCGAAGGTGAATTTTTACACTTTTTGGTTTTTTATTGGACTAAGGTTCAATTTGTTGAATATCTTGTGCGGTTGATAGTAATTGGATACTTATTTACTGCTTCTTTTATAGTGGATCTAACAGGATGTAGATATCTCTTGACTTAAGACTTAAGTTTTCCTGTGTATTCTTTGAAGGCTGCAGGAATTGGCCTGTTTCTTTTTTTTGCAAACTGACTCGATCGCAGCTTTTCTGCACCACCGCCTGGTCTAGACTGCTTTCTAGGCGAGGCGTAGTTCATCCTTCATAGTTCAACTAGCCTATTTGTTTGTCCCTGGGATGACGTTAATTTTCATGGCTACTTGGATGCATGTTAATGCAGGAGTCAACCAACAGACTGAGAGCAGAACACTCCAATCAATCAAACTTTATTTTTTTATAGCACCTTTCATACGGTTCGTGGAGTTCAAAGTGCTTCACTGATGACAATAGGACATATATTAATGAAAGACGGCAGACAGACTGCAGACAAAAAAATGATGACAAGAAAATAAAATTGTGAAAAAATAAGAAAAAGAAAGCTCCCATAATAACGAAGACATTATGCTACTGTTACTAAAAAACAAAAATAAAGGATTAATATTATAGTCGCTAAATTAAAGTGTGTGGCATGTAATACAATGAAAAGTCAATAAAAAGTTTTTAGTTGACATAGATCACTGAGGGTGGTTGATGCGGGACTTAGAACTTATAGGAACTGTATCTCCTTATACTTTTATGTAAACATCTGTTTTTCTACTCATTTACAGGTAAGGCTCCACTCAAAAGGACACCATGGCAGCCAGCAGAGATAAAGGCCGTCGAGAGGCACATGAAGGCATTAATACATGCTTGCACTGTGCCAACAAAAACTGATTGCGAAAGGTGTTTAAGGGCAGAGCCTGAAGCTCTTACGAACAGAGAATGGCAGAACGTGAAGTTTATTGTTCCTGGGCAGGAAAGTCTAGTGTCAATGCAGAATTCACTTTGGTGCCTGCAGTGTAATAGCAGCTAGATAGAGCTTTGTGCTAGTTAGGTCTGTGTGTTTAGGGCGGCGTGCTAGTTAGGGCTTCGCACTAGTTAGCGCTGCGTGCTACATGCTTGTTACGATTTTGGGTTTGATCCCGAATGTCCTCAGTCTACCAGTAGGCCTCCTCAGTCAAGATGAACTGATACTTAATGACCCATCTCTGTACTGTCTAACGGTAACCCTACCTGCTCCGTAATGACCTGTCTCTGTACTGTCTAATCCCTATCTGCTTCTTACTGTAATGTCATGGATCTGAAGTTACTGTAAGTATATTTGGATATAAGCAACATGACCAAATAGTAAATATTGTCTGTAGTTCTTCAAGGTTCAGGAGTCAGAGCCAGGGCACCTGGGCTTACCTGGGCTTACCTGCCCTCTACCTGGGCTTACCTGCCCTCTACCTGGGCTTACATGCCCTCTACCTGGGCTTAATCACAGCTAGACAATCTATAAACACCTGGATAATAATAATCCTGGTATCTACATTCCGTACTTGGTGTGTAAACGCTCCTATCTCAGGAAACAGAAATTAGGGAAAAGGTCAAAGAATGAACCGGGAAGAAACACAGATTTAACATTTGTTTCACCACAGTGGAAGCCCCCCAGCTCTTCAATGCCGTACTCCCTCCCTCCCTCACCCCCTCCCACTCTCTCTCCCTCCCTCCCTCCCTCCCATCTCCGTTGACACTGCCCCTCCCCCCCTCCCCTTTCATGATTTAAAGTCAAAAAAAGAATAGAAACTCAAACACGCAGTGGGACAAAGGCAATATTTACTTTCACATTAACCTCTCCCCCTTTCTTTCTCTCTCTATCGCTCCCACTTCCTCTCCCTTTACCTTCCTCTCTCTCTCTCTCCCTCTCTCCCTCTCTCTCTCTTTACCTTCCTCTCTCTCTCTCTCTCTCTCTCTCTCTCTCTCTCTCTCTCTCTCTTTACGTTGCTCTCTCCCTCTCTCTCTTTACCTTCGTCTCTCTCTCTCCCTCTCTCCCTCTCTCTCTCTCTCTCTCTCTCTCTCTCTCTCTCTCTCTCTCTCTCTCTCCCTCCCTCTCTCTCTCTTTACCTTCCTCTCTCCCTGTCTCTCTCACGCCTGCTCCTTACCTGAGCTCAGTACACCAGGTGCCCGAGGGTGTGAGTGTGGATGTATGTGTGGTGTGTGTGTGTGTGGTTGTGTATGTATGTCGTTTTGTGTGTGTGTGTGTGTGTGTGTATGAGTGTAGTTGTGTGCAGTTGTGTATGTGTGGTTGTGTATGTGTGGTTGTGTATGTGTGTGTTTACCTGTGTACGTGTGGTTGTGTCTGTGTGTGTGTTTGCAGTTGTGTGTGTGTGTGTGTGTGTATATGTGTGTGTGTGTGTGTGTGTATATGTGTGTGTGCATGTGCGTGTTTGCGTGTCTCTATTCATGGAAAAGGTTGCCACAGTGGACAGGAATGCAGCAGAAGGCGAGGTGGAGGTGGAGGTGCTGCCGCACGGTGTACAGGGTGACAGACGGGGAGAGACGGAGACGCCCCGAGAAGAAGGTGAAGACGATGGAAAATATGTCAGCGTTCTCCGGGGTTTGGGGGCGGAGGCCTCATCATGTCCGATGACAGTGGAAAACTGTCAAACCGACATCTCCCCTCCTCTCAGATGAGGAGAGACACATCTGTCCCACGGTTCATGATTCCCATCTGTTCCCTGTCATGAACATCTTTCCCACACGGCCAGACGTCATCAACCAATCGAGACACACGTTCAAAACATCCAAACAGCCGTGACATTCAGCGATGTGTCAGAAATATTCCGGTCAACAACTACAACCAGACCCATTGTGACTCAAATCCTCAAAACGCTTTGAATAATTTAAAGAGCTTTTTAAATGTGCCTCTTCACAGTTCTCCTTTGAGGCTAAATGAGCTTCTTGTGTGCTAGCTGGCAAGCCCGGCGCTATTATTAGCCTAGCTTGGCAGAAGAGTGGAGAGCAGAGTTGTGACCGACCGGGGAGGGCCAGGGCTCTGGGTCTGTGTTGGGTCTAGAAGAGAATCTAAACGAACCAACGACAAACAATGATAAACATCACCAAGTGCTGTCTGGCTAGTGCAAAGATGCAGAGAGATGCTAATTCTTACACACACACGCGCAAGCGCACATGCACACGCACACGCACACGCACACGCACACACACACACGAAACAGAAGTGTGTTTTGAAACGGTCTGAGTTCACATGGGGTTCTCTATAGAAGTTTGTGGAACATGCAGGGTACCCCGGTTCTGAGACGTGGAGCTACAATGTTGTTCAACAAAACACACAACAACCTTGAGATACCATCCGCCTGATAGCACACTGTCTCTCTAGGAGCTGTGTGTGTGTGTGTGTGTGTGTGTGTGTGTGTGTGTGTGTGTGTGTGTGTGTGTGTGTGTGTGTGTGTGTGTGTGTGTGTGTGTGTGTGTGTGTGTGTCCTTTTCTGAAGCACTGTGTGCTATGATGTGCGTGAACTTCAAGGTTCAGAATTAAACATTGCATGAAAGGTTATCCAAACTTTAAGTTCCCCGCACACACACACACACATACATATATGTATCTATACA
This sequence comes from Gadus morhua, assembly GCF_902167405.1. Classification (NCBI taxonomy): domain Eukaryota; kingdom Metazoa; phylum Chordata; class Actinopteri; order Gadiformes; family Gadidae; genus Gadus; species Gadus morhua. The sequence goes on along the minus strand of NC_044048.1, from coordinate 21,998,572 downwards.
TATATGTGTATATATATATGAATATAATATATATACATCTCCCTAGCTCCCAGGTCCATCCCACATGTGGTCCTCAATAGACCTCCAACAGGTGTGTTATCAGAGCAGCCTGTGTCACTGAACGGTGCGGAGAACCACAGATTTCCACTGTCTGTTCCCAGTCTGCTCCCAGCCGCCCCCCCGAAGGGCCTCTGAATGGGGGGGGGGGAGGCACCGGGGGGCTGATAAAGGACCCATTCAGCCCTGGAGGGGCACATCAAACCGGCCCTCGGGGGCCAAGCAAACACGACCACACACAATAGCAGCCCCTGGATTGGCTGGCCAGTTTATGGGTACCCTATATGGGCACACCTGATTGGCTGGTGATAGTATATGGGAACATAATATGGGCACACCTGATTGGGTGGTGAGAGTAAATGGGTACATTATATGGGCGTCCATGATTGGCTCGTGATAGTTTATGGGCACAACTGATAGGCCGTTTAGAGAATATGCGTGCACCTGCTTGGCTGGTTAGAGTATACGTGGCTGGGCTAGCTAGCTAGCTTAGCGGGGTCAAAAAACCCAAACACTGTGATAAAGTCGTTACTCACCCGTTATTAATCACATCGTCCTGAAATGTTCCACCTCTCTCTCTCTCTCTCTCTCTCTCTCTCTCTCTCTCTCTCTCTCTCTCTCTCTCCTTTTTTTTTATCCATTGTCATGTCATTAGCAATTTGTATGTCGGTAGCCGTTAGCTTGTTGTTAGGAGGTTACATGTTGTTGAGACCAGCTGAGAAACCGGGACAGAAGCTGCAGCCCTTAACAGGAAAGAGGGGAGAATGGGGGAGAATGGGGGAGAGAGGCTGAAGGACAAATCAGGGAGGGCGGCGGAACTGAAGGGAGGTAGGAGAATATAAAGGATGGAGATGAAGGAGGGGGGATAGGGGGAGTGTGTGGGAGGGAGGGGGAGAGAGCCATGCTCACTGAAGAACAGGTCACAGAGGGGACAAGCAAAGAAAGAGAGGTTGGTGGACTGGTAAGGTGTGTGTGTGTATGTGTGTGTGTGTGTGTGTGTGTGTGTGTGTGTGTGTGTGTGTGTGTGTGTGTGTGTGTGTGTGTGTGTGTGTGTGTGTGTGTGTGTGTGTGTGTGTGTGTGTGTGTGTGTGTGTGTGTGTGTGTGTGTGGTTGGTGGGGGGGGGGGGGGGGGGGTAGGGTTAGGGTTAGGGTTAAGCTTAAGGAAGTGAAAACTAAGTGGCTTGACAATGGCCTTTCACCTTTGGGCAAGATCACCATGGTCACCACCTGCCTGCATGCCTCCAAGTAGATCTGTCTCTCTATGAAGGGATGAGATTACATGTGAAGGGATGAGATAGATTCTCCATGAAGGGATGAAAGCTCTATTCTCTATGAAGGGATGAAAGCTCTATTCTCTATGAAGGGATGAAAGCTCTAGTCTCTATGAAGGGATGAAAGCTCTAGTCTCTATGAAGGGATGAAAGCTCTAGTCTCTATGAAGGGATGAGTGCTGGTCTCTATGAAGGGCTGAGCTCTTTTCTTTATGAAGGGATGAGATCTCTATTCTCTATGAAGGGGTGAGTGTTCTTTTCTCTATGAAGGGATGAGTGCTCTGTTCTCTATGAAGGGATGAGAGGTCTTTTTTGTTCCCGCTGTTTACCAGTTACACGGACAGTTTAAGAGGAGTTTTATTGCTGTAGCAGTGCTGTAACAGAACGGCCCAGCCCTATGCCCTAGATCCAACAGGGACAACATCTCCAAGTTAAAGATGTCATGTCCGGTCCCTCACTCTCGTCTATCCAGCCCTCTCCCCCAGCTCTCTCGCTCTCACCACTTAAGAGATGAATCACTCCTATTACGGTCAAATCTCTCTCTCTCTCTCTCTCTCTCTCTCTCTCTCTCTCT
>NC_044048.1:21931670-21991670 GCF_902167405.1 Gadus morhua | reverse complement strand
TATAAGCAATGTTAATCCTCATATTTTCAGTATGTTGTTTATTTTATAGGTATAAAGTTGAATATGAATTTAGAATGGTTTAACTTTAACAGTGTTGTTATTATATTAATATGACTTGTGGATCGGTTTGCTTTTTACAGAAACAGCCGGCAGGAAGGCTAGAGAGCTGCTTTTATAAGTTGAGTACGGTACTTTTCAGAGCCTGTACTTTTCTAGGGTTCTTAGGTATTTCCTCAAGTAAAGAATGTGTGTACTTTCGACACCACTGTCTGTCAGATGTTTGTGTGTCTGTCTGGCTCTTTCTTTCCCTCCTTCTCCCTCCCACCCTCCCTCTCGTGTAAGGGAAGTAAATATTGTCGCTCCCGGCAACACCTGCTGCCTCATGTAATCAATCGCTGTTCTCTTCCCCCCCCCCCCCCCCCCCCCCCCCCTCCCCTCCGCTCCTCCCTCAATCACAGCTATGATTTACACACCACACGAACTGGAGCGGGTGAGCGAGACAGAGACAGAGAGAGGTAACTCATGCTTGTGTTTGTCACCAACTACATGCACACAGCTGTAGTCTATGTGGCATCATGCATGTGACCCGATACCCACGCCACCATGCTGCTACATCAGGGTGGCTGACGGGTGCACGTACCCACGCACGTCACCATCTCTCCCCCTCTCTACTCGCCTGGAGATCACAACGCACTCTCCCTCCCTCCCTCCCTCCCTCCCTCTCCCTCTCTCTCAGCCCCCTGTGGTTTTTAATTAACTAAACCAGCACAGCATCTAGCTGTGAAATCAAAACAGGATTAACCTGAGAAAGAGAATGAGAGAGGGACAGAGAAAGAGAAGGAGAAAGAGAAGGAGAAAGGGAAAGAGAGAGAGTTCTGACTCCATCCTCACAAGTAGTATTCCCCTCCACATCCAATCCCTAAACAGGAGCTTTAACTGATCCCCAACCATCCATAACTCCTCCACTCCTCCTGCTCTGTGCCCTTCTAGACGTTATCGTCACTCCTTCCGCTCTGTGCTCCTCTGGACGTTATCTTCACTCCTTCCGCTCTGTGCTCCTCTGGACGTTATCTTCACTCCTTCCGCTTTCTGCTCTTCTAGACGTTATCTTCACTACTCCAGCTTTCTGCTCCTCTAGACGTTATCTTCACTACTCCAGCTTTCTGCTCTTCTAGACGTTATCTTCACTACTCCTGCTCTCTGCTCCTCTGGACGTTATCTTCACTACTCCGGCTCTCTGCTCCTCTAGACGTTATCTTCACTACTCCGGCTCTCTGCTCACTCTAGACGTTATCTTCACTACTCCTGCTCTCTGCTCCTCTAGACGTTATCTTCACTACTCCGGCTCTCTGCTCCTCTAGACGTTATCTTCACTACTCCGGCTCTCTGCTCCTCTAGACGTTATCTTCACTACTCCTGCTTTCTGCTCCTCTAGACGTTATCTTCACTACTCCGGCTCTCTGCCCCTCTAGACGTTATCCACTCCAGTGGACGGTTGAAGCTATCAGAGCGCTGAGCGGCAGTTTGGAAGAAGGTTTGTTTGGGGTTTGAACGGGAGCAGTTCCGTTTGGTACAGATTTGCCTCATGAGGGAGGGACCTCAGAGATCTGTGTCTGATCATCTCCTGGACCTCAACATGTGGAGCCGAGCTCTGAAACCAGCAGGACTTCACAGAGGAACACGACGGAGCCTGACAGCTGTTGTGTGGCGCTCTGCGGTCTGGATCAAGGGAGAGGTGGTCGAGTCATCACTTCATCACACATGCGTCATGAAGACCCAAACGAAACCAATGGAGGACAGCGTGGCTGAGGCCTCACCTCCCCACTCAGAGATCTGTTCCAGTGGCTCACCTCTGGTCAGGCTCAGCGTGTGTGCAGCAGTACATCATCTCTGGATGTATTGCACTGTATGGTCTCTGGGTACACCAAGAATAGGTATTGCAGGGCATTTTAGTTCTGGATACCCCGAGTATGTGTGGTTAGGTACTATATTCTGAGTATTGCAGTGTACACTCTGTGTACTGCAGTTTATATTTTGAGTATTGCATTATAGTAGTAGCACATTGTCAGAGGGAGAGGCGGGACCTGTCGTGACATGTCTAGGGGCTGGGGGGGCTTTCTCTCGGAACACAGGCGGCCATTTTGTGAGGTTATTTACACAACCTTTGATGAGTCATGGGGGGGGGGGGGGGGTGACCTGCCCTCGGGCTACCAAACTAACCTCGGCCTTTCATTAATTCACTCGTTCAGTGTATTAACCCTGCCCCCAGCACACAAACACGCTGGAGCATCACACACACACACACACACACACACACACTGGCCTGAGGGCCGGGTTTAGGGAGAATACCAGGGATTCTTCAGCGAGAGCCGTCCTCAGGGCATCCATTTTGACTCTTTTATGGTGTTTTGACCTTTTAACACAACTGATTACTGACATATCTATCGGCTGGGAACTCCCCTCTCTCTCTCTCTCCCTCCCTCTCTCTGTCTCTCCCTCTCCCTCCTTCGCTCTCCCTCCACCCACCCCTCTTTAAGACACTGATTTCTGTTGACTTTAACTGTAATTAGTGAAAACTCACACGATTTTCTCCCCGCCAAAAACCTAAACACAGATTAGAAACTCTCAGAAACGATCCAGTGACACCGTGAATAACGAAGTCAACGCGCCGTCTGATTGGCTGCATCCTCACTCGAATTTACGGGTCAATCAACGCGAGGAATGCAGGGACAGGTGGGAGAGAGAGAGAGAGAGAGAGAGAGAGAGAGAGAGAGAGAGAGAGAGAGAGAGAGAGAGAGACTGAAGAAGACTACCGAGAGGGGGGGGGGACATCCGAGAGAGAAAATGGGTTTGATTTTTAACCGTTTAGACTGTATTTTGAAATCCTCCCCGTAAAGTTTTACTCTAAACGTGACGTCACTGAACCGCTCACTCGTCCACCCAGCGGATCTCCTGAACGACCAGAGTCTCGGTACTCAAACGAAGCATCTAGCCTCTTTCACATGTCGCTGGTGATCACTAAACCCCGGGGTCCCAAGCTCTACGGAGCGGACCAGCCGCTTAACCCTGAGCGGCTGGATTTCGGCCTGCGAATAAACCCTGAACCCGTAAAACCCTGAACCAGTATAAACCCCAACCCGTATAAACCCTAAACAAGTGTAAACCCCAAACGTAAAGACCCTAAACCGGTAAAGACCCTGAACACGTATAAACCGGACCCGCAGGTGCAGGTCTGTACCCCCGCCCCCCCCCCCTGGATCGAACCCCGCCTGGACCTCAGCTGCGTCCCTGCTCCCCCCATCTTTGTCCCCGGCCCCCTTTGGTCTGTGTAGTACCTGGATGGTCTGGCTGGGGTCCCCTGACACCGGCCCGCCGACCAGCTTGCAGTACAAGTCCGTGACGGACCGGGCCCCGTCCTCCCCGCAGGTGGCGCTTGCCGTGATACGCGTGCCCTCCGCCAGGTTGAAGTAGGGTGGATGGAGGCTGAAGCCGTTCAGCTCCTGGGCCGAGGAAACCCCGGACAAGTGTCCGGTGTTCAGCAGGAGAAGGAGCAGCACCAGCCGCCCGGGGGGGACGCCCCGAGCCGGGCCGGGCTCCGGACCTCTCGCCATCTTCACCTGCTCTCCCTCGAGTCAGCACAAGCGAAAAGTTTGGAGAGGAAACAAATCTTTTGGATCCAAGTTTTCAATTTGAAAACGAGCGGCGAGGTGGTGGTCGTCGCGCGACGCTCCGTCGGATCCTCGCGGGGCGGGAGACGTGTTGTAGGTTGGGAGCGAGCCGAGCTTCAGCGGGGCGGTGTGTCGTGGTCCGTGGGTCTCACGCTCTGCGTCGCTCCGCCGGCACCTCTGCGCGGTGCGCTCGAGCCTCCCCCGGCGGCGCCCCCCGCCCCTCGGGGTCGGGCCCGCCTCCCGTGGTGGAGGGAGGTACAGCTCACCTCTCACTCTTTAATATCTTCAATCATCTCATCTCTCTTCTAAATGTTCCCTTCTGCCCACGTGTTCGACAGCTGATCCAATTAGTTTTAGGCTACATAAAGAAGTTGATTAAGTTAATTAAAGACAATGTCAGGTAATAAAAACCTTTTTCGTTCAACAGAGGAACTCGTTCCTGTGCGTCGTCGTTATTCCAAAAGATGTATTTACATGTTTACAGGTAAAGTCAGAAGGCCAAACTCAACCAAACGCTAACAGAGTATAACAGATTACACTAGATTATAACAGAATAGATTACACTAGATTAGCACAGAATACGACTAGATTATAACAGAATAGAATACACTAGATTATAACAGAATAGAATACACTAGATTAGAACAGATTACACTAGATTATAATGGAATAGATTACACTATATTATAACGGAGGACACTGCATTATAACCGAACAGAACCGAACAGATTATAACAGAATATATTACACTCGATTAAAACAGAACCGACTAGATTATAACATAATAGATTACACTAGATCACAACAGATTACACTATATTAGAACAGAACCGACTAGATTATAACATAGTAGATTAAACTAGATCGAAACAGATTACACTAGATTAGAAGAGAATAGATTACACTATATTATATAACAGCAGATTACGATACAATTATTAAAGGGATTACGCTCGATTCTAAAAATAGATTCAACTCTATTAGAACCATATACTCCATGAATTAACGAGAGTAGAACTTAATAGTTGTGTGTTCTCTGGACATTGGGAAATTAAACTGTGCCTTGCTCTCAAGCCCTTTGGCAGTGGAGCAGTGTGAATTGCTGTGTGTGTAATGCATGTGTAGTTTGAACTCTACCATCTAATTACACTTTGCATTTCTGCAGAAGATGAAAGACCCACAAACACACAGCAGCTGGTGGGACGGGCTCAGCTGATGTTTCACAGGTGATCGTTTGGAACTTCTTTCCCAGAGAAAGACAGGAACGAGCAGAAAGACAGGTATCACATGGGAACACCGATTTAGAAGAGAGACAGGCAGTCAGGTAGTGGTTAGTGACAGAAAAATAGACGGGTAAGGGTGACAGACAGATAGACTGGTAGTTGTTGGAGACAGACAGATAAACCGGTAGTGGTGGGAGACTGACAGATAGACAGGTAGTGGTTATAGAGAGTCAGAGACGGGTAGGGGTCAGAGACAGACAGATAGACAGGTACTGCTTGGAGACAGACAGATAGACAGGTAGGGGAGATAGACAGGTAGACAGGTTAGGGAGACAGACAGATAGACAGGTAGGGGTTAGAGACCGACAGATAGACAGGTATTGGTTGGAGAGGGACATATAGACATTTAGGGGTTAGAGAGAGACAGAAAGACAGGTCTAGTAGAGCGACAGACATGTTGTTTATGTGTGTGTGTGTGTGTGTGTGTGTGTGTGTGTGTGTGTGTGTGTGTGTGTGTGTGTGTGTGTGTGTGTGTGTGTGTGTGTGTGTGTGTGTGTGTGTGTGTGTGTGTGGTTGTGTGTGTGTGATACTGTATGTCACACATTCACTTCCTCTGGCGCCTGACTTACATGTGGCGACCTCTAACCTCCAGTTCAAGCTGCACTCATTCACACACAAACACAACCCCGCTCTCTCTCGCTCTCTCCCTCTCTCTCATGCACCCATACACACACCTCCCAGATGTATGTGACCCGGTGTGTGTGTGTGTGTGTGTGTGTGTGTGTGTGTGTGTGTGTGTGTGTGTGTGTGTGTGTGTGTGTGTGTGTGTGTGTGTGTGTGTGTGTGTGTGTGTGTGTGTGTGTGGAGACAGGGTGTTAATACCACTGCAGCTCGCTCTCCTACACACTACCACATTCCTCAATTAGCTAGCAGGAATGCTAACCATTAGCCTGTGCTACGCTAATCACCAGACCAACGAGTTCCTTTCAAGAGGCTAAAGGCTAATGCTAGAGTGCTACAGTGACCACCCTTTTTTTGAACGGCTCTAGTGCCGGAAGTAAATCTCACATTCATTTTCTCCATTGACTTTTCAGAACATCGTTATATCAAGAGTTTTAAGACTGGAACCAAGCCAATTATCCCACACGTTTTCGTGATCATAATACATTTGATTGGGAGCAAAAAATAAATTGTAAAACGGAAGAGAAGACAAAGGTACAAAACTGTGCACATAATTTTGTGACCGGGTAAAGGATCTACTCATCCCGTAAACCATTGCAAACCTATTCCGACGATTTTCAACCGAAAGCGCGCTTGCAACTTTTAACCTTTGGTATTATTATAGTGTTTATATTGTTAATAAAAGTTGTGTAATATATGTATCTATATATTGTGTGTTCATAGTGTTTCAAATAGGTTATATAATGTTGTTTTATATAACCATCGATATGGTACGTTCCTTCATTCCTGACTGTAATCACTTCTTGCATGTCCATCAATGGCGAATCTACCATTTCCCACCGACTGTGGTTGCTAAGACAACCACACTCGTTGTGGTTTTTCTCAAAAACGTTTCATTGACTATCGGAGCATAAACCATCAATTTACAATCTCTCGGCTCGTTGTAAGTGTACCTTGGATGGTTTAAAGCCACATAATGGCTTTAAATCAAAACCTCGATGCAGAATTTGAATGGGATTTTCACTTCCGGTGCCGCTAAAATCGCACAAGATATATAAAGAGAGAAAATCTCTTGTCAAATCTTCCAAAAATGTATGGTGTCAAATAAATACAATGAATTCCACACACATATTCAAGTCAGTACACAACTATTTGCGGGGTCATCCCTATGTTCCCCGGGTACAAAGGGGTAAGGGTCAGGTTTAGGGTTATGGTTACGGTTAGGGTGAGGGTCAACCCTAAACCCAACCAATCGGAGGAGAGCCATACTAACCAATCACAGGCGAAACAGAGGCGAAAAAGGCGGTACTTGCCCCTACCATCATACGAAAAAAAATGATTTGCTCACTGGGTCCTATGTTCCCCGGTCACATGCAATCCGGGGAACATAGGACCCGGGGAACATAGACACGCTCCCTTTTTTGCGGCTCATGAAAATGCAGTCCTGTGGAGGAGCTCCTATTGGCTGAGAGCCCCCGTGAGCTAAGCTACATGGCGCTAGCCTCTTATTCTGGTGAGAGCTCTGTACAACTTCAGCCGGGGCCTTGGGAGCCGCTGGGGGGGCCCCAGACGGGGAGATGGACGAGAAGGGAGGGATAAGATGGCTGCCGCGACCGCCATCTCCTCTCGACCTTCTCCCCCCCAACTCTGACCTGACAACATTCTGGTTGCCAAGGAGATCCAGTGGAGTAGGGGGCGAGGTCACCGGAGCTGGGAAACCACTTCAATTGTACCCCATTACCCCCATTAAACACACACACACACACACACAGACACACACACACAACTCGAGGCAGACACACACATACACATACACAAACAAAAACACACACACACACACATGCAGGTATGCACACACACTCACTCTCAACCAAACGCACACATAACCACACAGGCATGCACAAACACACACACACAAACACACACGGAGGCGGATGTGTTTGAAGTGCAGTGGCGCATAAGGATGAGGAGGTGCTGACTGAGCGTGTGCGTGAGAGTGCTTTTGTGTGCACTGCGTAAGTGTGTGTGTTTGGAGAGGCAGGTACGTTCATGTCCTCAAACATCTCTGCCATAAAACTCTCAACACCCGCCAGGAAGGCTCCAACCCCCCCCCCCCCTCATTCTCTCCCTCTCTCTCTCTCGATATATATTCTCTCTTGCCCATTCTATTGTCCCCCAGACAGGTTGGCCGACTGATGAAGAGCAGATGATGGAAAGACATAAACCCCAGAGAAACACACAAGCACCCCCCCACCCCCCCCCCCCCCCCCCCCCCCCACACACACACACACACTCACACATTTTGTGTGCGAGTGTGTGTGTGTATGGGGAGGGGGGGGGGGGGGGGGGGGGGCGTGTGTAGGGGCTTATATGTGCATGGGAGTGCATGTATCTACCTGTTCTGTTCAGGAGTTCAGTCAAAGCTTGTTTAGTCTTTGGTGTGTGTGTGTGTGTGTGTGTGTGTGTGTGTGTGTGTGTGTGTGTGTGTGTGTGTGTGTGTTGAACAGGGGGGTCTTTCCACACGTATGTTATCATGCATGTCAGAACACGCTAGCTTCCCGACCGCGGCGGCCCTCAAACTCACCCGACTCGTCGCTCTACTTGCACTTTACGTATTATTATTATTATTATGTATTATTATTCTTCACATATTAAATGCATTATTCATTCACAGTGGGACTACAATATCACACTGGAGTCTAGGACAGTATTCTAGGACGAGTGTTTCCTATAGAATACCAATAGTACTACTAGAATACTGTAATACTCTGGTATACTACTTGAATAATAGTACTACAATACTGTAATAATGTGGTATTCTCTAATAGTATTGCTACAATACTGTAGTATTATCTAATAGTACTGTAATGCCTTAGTATTCTCTAATAGTTCTACGACAACCGGCCCGTGGGAGAGGGGAAAGGTTTGGTCCCGGAATAGGGTGTCGTCAAGACAACAACACCCATAACGACACCCTCCCAGAGGAAATGATGTAATGACAGACTGGGAACACTGACAGAGAGAGAGGAGGAGAGTGGTGGAGAGTGAGAGAGAGAGAGAGAGAGAGAGAGAGAGAGAGAGAGAGAGAGAGAGAGAGAGAGAGAGAGAGAGAGAGAGAGGGAGAGAGAGAGTGGGGGAGATAGAGGTGAGAGGAGGAGAGTGGTGGAGAGTGAGAGAAAAAGAGGGAGAGGGAGAGAGAGATAGAGAGGGAGAGAGAGAGTGGGGGAGAGAGAGAGAGAGAGAGGGAGAGGGAGAGAGAGTGGGGGAGAGAGGTGAGAGGAGAAAAATAAGAGAACCCTCAGAAAGGAGTGAGCTGGAGGAGGTGGAGTTGAAGATGTCTGCTCAAGAGACAGCAAAAAGAGGGAACGATAAAAGGGATGGAGAAACAGAGAGGGAGATAGATGGAGAAAGAAGGGGTGAAAGGCACAAAGAAAGAGAGGGAGAGGAAGACTGGTGATGTAGGAGTGAAAGAGAGAGAGACAGAGGTGATGCAGGCGAGAAAGAGAGGGGGAGAAAGAGAGAGGGGAGGGAGACAGAAGTGATGCAAGTGAGAGAGAGAGAGAGAGAGAGAGAGAGAGAGAGAGAGAGAGAGAGAGAGAGAGAGAGAGAGAGAGAGAGAGAGAGAGAGAGAGATGCTGCAGGAGAGACTGTGGGAACATAGCGGGTTGTTTTCCCCACAGCCGTGTAGTCTAACAGGTCCACGACCCCCCCCCCCCCCCCCCCCCCCGTGATTATTGCCCTCCCCACCTCCCCCTCCAGGTGTCACCAGGGCTCAATACCAACGTCCAGATGATCGCAGGGGCTCCGCACCTGCAGCAGGTAGAGACACTGAAGGGCTTCTGGCTTATTGGAGATTTAATTAACTCATTAGGAAACTATTAACCATTTTATGTAAGATAGCAGACTCCTCTATTATTCAATACTTGAGGAATACTGATCAATGTCATGAGCATTTTGGGGATAGACTGTACAGATACCTGTTATTAAGGAGCAGGTAGTGGTTAGACAGTACAGAGGCAGGTCATTAAAGGGTAGGTAGTGGTAAGACAGTACAGAGGCAGGTCATTAAGGAGCAGGTAGGGGTTAGACAGTACAGAGACAGGTCATTAAGGAGCAGGTAGGGGTTAGACAGTACAGAGGCAGGTCATTAAGGAGCAGGTAGGGGTTAGACAGTACAGAGACAGGTCATTAAGGAGCAGGTAGGGGTTAGACAGTACAGAGACAGGTCATTAAGGAGCAGGTAGGGGTTAGAGGTCATCTTGCTCTAGGATACCTGTACATATCTGGGATACCTCAATTAATGTTTTCCTGTCCCCAGATAACGTGATACAAATTGTGTTTTAAATGTGATTAACGGCTGACTTTATGACCAGTTTGATGATCTGTTCGGATGGTGAAAGGTCAGCCTACTACTGGAGCATTCAGGAGTTGAGATATCAAGTCTGCATACGCTGAGCTATCTACGTAAAAATCGAATAAGTGGAGCACGTGGTGTATTTCTGATGGGATTTATTAGGAAACAACTCCATCTGCTGGCAGATCAGTAGAATAACCTGAACCAGTAACTTCATACGGACCGTTGCATTCAACAGCAAGATAATAAAAAAGTATCGACACGCCGATTGTTATCCGTTGAACATCGAATGAAATGTGAATTCTTAGGTAACCAAACAATTCCAACTTGACTTATTTAATCGCACTCGAGTGAAGCGCAGGTCCAATTTGCTTGGCCATCCTGACGATTAGAAGTTTAGCCCTGACTTCAGAGCTCCAGTTCCGCAAATTTCGTGTTTTCTGAGTTTTATTTTCATTTCATTCTTCAAGAATGAAATGGGAACACAATACAAGAAGGATTCTTGGATCCTGGTAACAGTGGTGAAGTTTCTGCAAAGGGACCAGTATTTCCCTTATTGGATTATGAAACTACAATTCATCTCTAGTAAACGTTTACATTTAGAAGACGCTTTTTTCCAAAGCGACTTACAATAAGTACATTTGTAAGATGAGAAACAATATACCCGTCTTTGGAGTAAGGATGTTCATAGAAAGTGCCAAGCACTTCGTTACAAGACAACCCTTTCCCAGTATACACAGTCCCGTCTCCGAAGCCATCGACTTTCTAACCAATGACTTGATTTGATGGCAAATGATAGGGTTCAAAGATATGCAAATAAGAGCAAAAACACACTAGGGACCACAGTATTGTTTTTACATCTTTATTTTACAAAGGATCCACTGCCTCATCTCAGAAGTTCCTGTTGGGAGACAAGGACAGGAAGTTAGGAACTGGCCAATCAGACGCAGTGCAGATCAAATCCATGGTACACACACACACACAGGTTCACTACATGAACCCCGACACAAGAGGTTCACTACATGAACCCCGACACAAGAGGTTCACTACATGAACCCCGACACAAGAGGTTCACTACATGAACCCCGACACAAGAGGTTCACTACATGAACCCCGACACAAGAGGTTCACTACATGAACCCCGACACAAGAGGTTCACTACATGAACCCCGACACAAGAGGTTCACTACATGAACCCCGACACAAGAGGTTCACTACATGAACCCCGACACAAGAGGTTCACTACATGAACCCCAACACAAGAGGTTCACTACATGAACCCCAACATGGCCGTCTACACGTCTCCTAGTCCTTGTGTGATGTCCTCACGGCAGGAGCTCCCAGACTTACTTTGCCACGATGTTGTCGGTCTTGGCCAGCCTCAGGAGGGAGTCATCAGCTTCTCCCTGAGGATTGTGGGAAATGCAGTTCATTTAGAGAGAGGTGCACCAAGGAGCAACAACACAGACCACATAAAGACCACATCTAGAGCGAGAGTTCTGCGGATTTACATCGAAATGCATTTGGATTTATTGCAAATGCAATAGTGTGATGACACAACCTCACTCTTATTGCCCATTTCGTTTTACATCATAGCCTACCGTACAATGAATTAGTTTGTTTCAGAGACATCAATACATATGGGTCAGATGGACTGTGACACAATCATATCCGCGATATTAAGCATCACGTTCAATATTCCCCTTTTTGCTTGCTGAACTCGGTAGATCATTGAGAGCTCCCGTTTACAAATTGGACAAAGTTTCAAACACATATTTCGCAGACCTCCACATGATGTCCTTGATATAAAAACGTGTTGAATATCGTTATCAGCGAATTAACAGTGTAAAATATTGTCCAATGTCCTGTCTTTACACCAAGACTCATCTGAATGAGATGCGTCCTATTTCAAAAAGCCATTTGGCTTTGCAAGAGAATATCGCCAAACTAAGATCAGTGCAGTGCGCTTATACCATTATCCTTTCAATAATGATCATAGTTCTAGGATCTAACGGATGATAAAGAACAAAGCGGTTGAGAGCCCTATAGAGAGCTCCTCGTGCACGGTGATGCGTCTCAAGAGTACGCAGATTATTGTATTTGTAAAGGTTTATATTTCTACACTTTCAGAGACAACTTCTCGTTGAACTTGTTGAGACGGGGGGCTGACTCTGGCCCGACCTCGGACATGTTTTTTTTCGGTCCGTCTAGAGCTCTGGTCCACATCAAGTAGTACCTCTAAGGCATTAACAAGTGGGGCTGTGTAGTATGTTGTGTTGTGTAGTATGTCATGTAGTGCGCTGTTGGGTAGTGTAGCGTGTTGGTAGTTTAAGTAATAATAATGGATTCAATTTATATAGCGCTTTTCTCACACTCAAAGCGCTTTACATAGGGGCACAACAATAGATAACAAGAACAATTTTAGAGTTGCTGGGGCTAGGGTTGGTGAGTGATCTAGGGGTAGGCAGAGGAGAAGAGATGAGTCTTGAGGTGGGACTTGAAGATGGTGAGGGACTCGGAGTCACGAATATGTTGGGGGAGTGTGTCGGGTAGTGCGTCGCGTGTGGGTAGCGCGTCGTGCCGGGTATTGTGTCCGGGGGTGAGAACATGAGCCCCGACGGGCCCTGGTACATACCATTCTGCGGATGGGGCCACAGAGGGCGTAGGTCTTGAACTGACCGTTGAAGCGACCAGTCACCTTGTCCACCTGCAGCACCACGACGCAAGAGTTAGAAATATACAAAATGTTAACATAACATAACACCAATACCTAAAACTAAATAGGGAATGAACAACATCATGCAGGAAAATAGAGACTATGATGCATCTTCCATAACATTCACCACTATGTTTAAGTATATAGTGACTAAACATCCACCGCACACTGCATAACTGAACCATGAGACCAAGGAAGATATCTCATTAATAACGTCTTTAAATCTTACTCAATAAACACGTTGATCCACATATTGGTTAACAATGTTTTACCTCAGCGATGTTGAGCTGGATGGAGGCGTGGTCTTTAGCCCCAATAATTCTGTTGCTGGCGGAGCTGCAGAACAAAACAACGTCAGGATGGGCAGTACAGGATAGCAACCGCTAACCCAGGACAGCCAGGACCAATACATTCAGATCTAGCTCTGCATGAGGTTTTCCCAGTGGGTTCGTAGGGAAACCAGTACAGTTAACCACTGCCATGTCAACACCAGACTAAATTTATAATAAGATTTACCTACAATTAGCTTTTATCCACAGACGCCATTAGATACACGTCATCAAACCCTGACACATCACAGGTAGGGGTCATCCAACCATCATAGGTAGGGGGTCAGGGGTCATCTAACCATCACACATCGCAGGTGTTCACCAGAATTAACGATTCCTTACCACTTGCGGGGGACATACATGTCCACGAATTCTCCGGCGTCGTTCTGCATGATGAGGACTTGGCGTCAGGCAGTCACTAAACAAACTGCATGATGGAGAGAAACACGCTGGTTAGCTCATGCTATCGACCACTTCAGTGCATCGCATTAACGGCTGGAGGAGCGACTTCACGGATATAAAAAAGCTTAACGGCGGGGTTAACTGGGTCGAGGCTGGGGTTCAACCCCCGACCTCATTGGTCGGAGCCGCGGGGGTCCCGCATCACCCCGGAGCGGCCGCCGGAGCAGCGGCGCACAGACATGTGGCACCGCTCCTGGGCTCCAGACCTCTACTCCCGCCGCCCTCCCAGACCCCTTAGAACCGGGACCAGGACTCATCCAGACCCGAGCATCGTCTCGGTGCCCCGCTGACCGTTTACGTCTTTCATTCTGAGACAAAATGGGAGATTCTACGCGCTGTTTCGTTATAAAATAGAAGATTTATGCGGAGAGCTCGACTCGCACTCACCGTGCAGACAAATGGCCGACAGGAAAGAAAGAAAAAGTTCCCGGATGAATCTTCTTCTTCTTCTTCTTCTTTTGAGTTTATTTGGCGGTTGGCAAACCAATCTGGTGCATTACCGCCACCTACTGTTTGTTTTTTAGCTTTGATGGAGGTTATACGTTATAAACTATGCAAAAGAACAAAAGTAAATGAACAAAATCATATAGATAGACAACAACAGATTAAATTATAATCTGTCAAATAAACCTGTTGCTTTTAGATAACTCAATACATGTTTCCATGCTGGTGGTCTCAGTGAGGAAAAGGAGAGTAAACCCTCCAAGGTCAAGCTTGTTTGACCCAAAGCTTTAACATTTTTCAACAGCTCCCTTCTCTCCAAATTGTACGCTTCGCATTGTAGTAAAACATGCTCCACTGTTTCTCTTCCATTACATTTTGGGCAGACCCCTGTTTCATGTTTGCCTATGATGTTCATACTGTGGTTAAGACATGTGTGCCCTATGCGTAGTCTTGTGATGATAACCTCACATCTTCTGTTCCAGCAGCCCTGTCTCCTTGTTACCACCTGCCTCTGGATTCTATGCAGGAACCGACCCTTTTTTTCCCTATCCCATTGTTCTTGCCACACCTTGTTGATTTCTGATTTAATTATTGTTTTAACTTCAGATTTACTTAATGGAACACCCAGCTGTATATCCTGTTTCAGTGCCTTTTTTGCCAACATGTCGACAACCTCATTGCCTTCTACTGCAGCATGGAATGGGACCCATAAAAAGCCCACCGTTATTTGCATTCTTTCTATTTTAAACAAACCTCATAAACTAGATCAGGCCTACAGGTAGATTTGCCATTTGAAATGCTGATTAGAGCTGCCATTGAGTCTGAGCAAATGATGCATCTACTTGACCTTCCCTCTTCTATCCACCAGAGAGCCAATAAAATGGCTAACAGCTCCACTGTGAATACTGCTAAATGATCTGACGTTCTTTTGATAATTGATACATTAAACTGTGGTATGTGTACTGCTGCCCCTGTCCTACCTGTGTCTGGATCTTTTGACCCGTCTGTAAAAATTTGAATTGACCCGTTATACTTATCACTTATATACTGTTGTATCAAACTATTCATCCCTCCAAATTCATTACATTGTTTTGATTTCTTAATAATTTCAAGATCTATTGTAGGCATGGGGAAAAGCCACGGGGGAGTTGCTGGTAGTGGTACTGTACAGCTATGTGTTAGATTGGATATCCCTAACTCCCTGGCAGAGCTATCTCCTACCCATCCAAAACTATTTAGCTTTGTGCGCCCATGCTCCCAGCATGGCTCTAGAACTGATTTGGTTGGATGATCTTGTTTGTGCCCTTGCAAATTAGTCCAGTATAACATGGACAACTGCATACGCCTCAAATATAATGGTAA
Source organism: Gadus morhua (assembly GCF_902167405.1). NCBI lineage: Eukaryota > Metazoa > Chordata > Actinopteri > Gadiformes > Gadidae > Gadus > Gadus morhua. The sequence continues at coordinate 21,976,431 of NC_044048.1, read as the reverse complement.
CTCTCCAACCTCCACCTGTAGAGCTGCAACTGATGAAGTCTTGAATGCCCCACAACACAGCCGGATGGCCTGAGCCTGTATTACATCACATTTGGTAAGATGTGACTTTGCAGCTGAACCATATGCAATACACGCATAGTCTAATGCTGATCTGATTATGGCAATGTACATTTGCTTAAGAGATTTCATACTGGCGCCCCAGCTACTTCCAGCTAAGCACCTCATTACATTGATTGCCTTTTTGCATCTCATCACTCCTCTCTGGATATGCTCTCCAAAGGTCAGCTTACTATCCATCCAGACTCCCAGAAACCGAATAACTTGTACTTGCTTTACCATTTGTCCATATAGTACGATTCGTAAGGTTGGATTTTCGCTCTTCCTGGAAAAACATATCACTTGAGTCTTCTCAACTGAGAAACGGAAGCCCCACTTATTACCCCATTTCTCTACTGTGCTTACAGCTGCCTGTAGCTTCTTTTCAGCAAACGTACCATTACGGCCTTTAACCCAAAACGCCCCATCATCTGCATACAGAGACCTTCCAAGACTAGCATCAACCTCTGAGAAAATGTCATTAATCATAACACTAAAGAGTAATGGACTGCACACACTCCCTTGTGGGACTCCATTCTCTGTAGGATAGACCCTAGAATGGGTTGCCCCCACCCTCACTTCCATAGTTCTATCCTTAAGGAAATCCAATACCCAATTAAACATCCTCCCACCTATCCCCATGCTTTCAAGCTTAATAAGGAGACCATCCCGCCACAACATGTCATACGCCTTTTCAACATCAAAAAGGATGGCGTCTACCATCTCCTTATTTGCCTGGGCCTTTCTAACTATATTCTCCAAACACAGCACAGGGTCCATGGTCGTCCTCCCTCTACGGAAACCACTCTGACTTGGACTAATCATGCTCCTGCTTTCTACTATGTAGGTTAATCTATCCGTAACCATACGCTCCATTACCTTACACATGTTAGAGGTCAGGGCTATTGGCCTATAGCTAGTCACTTCACTCTTATCTTTTCCTGGTTTCCCAATTGGGATAACCACAGAGTGTTTCCATGCCAATGGTAGTGTCCCTGATTCCCAAACCCTATTGAAAAGCTGCAGGATCACCATCTGTGCTTGAGGAGTTAAATTGACCACCATTTTATAACATATCTCATCCTTACCAGGGGATGTATTTCTAACACCTGGGGCCCGTTTCAGAAAGCAGGTTTAGTGAAAACTCTGAGTTAGTTTACCCTGAGATGAGGGAAACTCTGGTTTTTCAGTTTCACAAAGCCAGTTCAGCTTTACTCTGAGTCAGTTACCCTGGCAACATACTCCGTGAACCTAACCTGCTCGCTGGCAGGTTTTCTTCAACTAACCCCGAGTTTCTCCTGCTCTTAAGTTGAAGCCTGCAGACTGAAGGCAGTGGCAGACATGGCGTGTCCTTTTATTGAAGAGCCAGTTGATGTCGAGGCGCAGATACTTGGATGTTTTATCATTCCCTGATGAGTAGCTACCTGTTTGAGCGTTTCCATTTCTCTGCATCATCAATAAATTATATAAACAATATTCTCAGCCCTCACATCGCTCACATGACACATCGTGGACACGCTCTCAGTTCCGAGCAAATTCTTTGTATTGCACTTCGTTTTTCTGCCAACGGCAGTTTTTTGTATAACGTCGGTGATGCAGAGCATGTGTCCAAGGCAACTGTCTGTCGGGCTGTCCGAAATGTGACACTTGTACTGAAACGGCTACTATGCACGTTTGTAGTGTTCCCAAGTCACAGACCCACCAGACTTCTCAAAGAAGAGTTCCACAGAATTGCAGGTATCAGTCTAAGCAGTAATTCATTTATGTCATAAAGCTTTGAGACTTGAAGCACTAATCTGTCAATTTGATATATTTTAGGGTTTCCAGGTGTGATTGGCTGCATAGATGGCACTCACATTCCTATCATAGCTCCTTCAATAAATGAAGGAGATTATGTGAATAGGAAATCTGTCCACAGCATTAATGTACAGGTAGGCCTAAATAATAGCCTTTAACATTCCAAATGAAATATGCTTCACTATACAGCTAATTACTGTTCTCCACTGTGAAGATCATATGTGACGCAGCCCACATGATAAATAATGTGGAAGCGAAGTGGCCTGGGTCTGTGTATGACTCACGAATGTTTCGTGAGTCTACACTGAGTGCCAGATTTGCCCGTGGTGAGTTTATATATATATAGTTTATATATCCAGTATATAGTTATATCCTATGATCAATATTTTGTTTCCTCCTATTACAACTGAAACAATAAAGTGTATCTTGTATTATCATAGGAGAGTTTGATGGTTATCTACTCGGAGACAGAGGGTACCCCTGCCAGCGCTATCTGCTGACCCCTTACCCTGACCCTGACCCTTGCCCACAGCAACACTACAACTTGGCTCACTGCAGGACACGAGCCAGAGTGGAGATGACCATCGGCATACTCAAGGCCCGGTTCCAGTGCCTTCGTAGGCTCAGGGTCACCCCGGAAAGGGCTTGTGACATTATAGTGGCATGTTTGGTTCTCCACAACATTGCCACTATTAGAGGAGAACAATGTCCTACTCTTTCCCCGAATGATCCAGATAATAATCCTGACCCCCCTGCTGATGCACGAGATGGAAGAGCTGTTAGAGACATGATATGCTTCAATCATTTCTAACTGACTGCCTTTTTTCTGTTGGCTGTAATGGAGGTCAAATTTTAAGATAACCGGAAAACACAAATTTGGAGACTTATATGTATAAAAGGCATTTAGGTGTTGCTTTCATATAGACAATATTAAATACTGGCAGTGTTGGGATTTTTCTTTGTTTAGCAGATTTCCCTAATTACTTAAATATATCCATCACATGTTGAATGCAGCCACTAAATGCTGTTTAATGAGGGCAGGCTAAACAACATCACAATTGCTTGTACTTAAATTATACCTTATCTGTTTGAACTACATTTTTATATTTCATTTTTAGTTGCAGCCAAGTCCGTTTGGGGCCTGTTGGGTTGCACCTGTGCGCACAAACACACATATGGAATATAATTGTTGAATAAGTGGAACATTCAAGAGAAAACATTTTCTTTTTCTCAAATACTCTGACTCGGTCAGCTATATTTTTCCATGCGAGCTCCCGCTTTTTGGCTGCTGCCATAGTATTGCTTTTTAGTAAAAAGATATGCTCGCTTTCTGCATATGCAGTCATTAAGATTTGCAACTCCGCTGGGGAGAAGTAGGAGGATCGAGGCTTGTTAGTACTTGTTGCCATGGTGAATCATGTTATCTGTGTTCCATTGATGAGGGCTTTTTATATCCTCATGCACGAGCTTCACTCAGAGTTACCTTGACTCAGAGTTGATTGAACTGAGCGTTATCACCTGTTCTGAAACCGAAAATTCAGAGTTTTGCAGCTCAGAGTTGGTCAACCTAGAGTTAAGGATTTAACTTAGAGTTTGTTGAACCTGCTTTCTGAAACGGGCCCCTGCTAAAGCTCGTTTCAACTCAAACAAGGAAAAACAAACATTTGATGCCTCTGCAGTGTCATTCTTTTTCCTTACTGTGTTGGGATGTACCCTAATCACTTCATCCCTACCTGCTCTTGCCTCCTGGCTCAGATTAGCAGAGCTATGTATTTTAGCGAATGATTTAGCCAAAGCTTCTGCCTTGTCTTTGTTTGTCACCATGATTTCACCATTATACCTAATTGCTGGTAGGGCATATTCCCTCCTGATACCACCCATCCTTCGAATCATGCCCCACACATCACTGATCTTGGTATCTCTTCCAATAGTGTTACAGAATTGCTGCCACTGGTTTCGCTTGGCCTGCCTTATCACTCGTCTAACTACTGCTTGTGTTTTCTTATATTCTATCAAGTCATTAAAGGAAAATGAAGCTTTAACCTTATTAAAAGCTTTGTTTCTTGCCTGTACAGCCTTTTTACATTCATCTGTCCACCAGGGAACCATGTGACGTTGTCCTGATCCACTTCCTTTCCCTATTATTTCTACTGCAGTTGTCTGCATGGCTTCTGTTATCCTTGCATTAAAACCATCTACCCCTTCATTGTTTAGGTTCAGTCCCTCTAACTTCACACTACACATCATGCTGTATGCCCCCCAATTAGCCTTTCTTAGTTTCCACCTAGGGAAGCTTCCCCCCTCAAGCAAAACTGGGCCCACTCCTACTTCACATATTATTGGGTAGTGGTCGCTCCCTACTGTACTGTCTTGAATGACATCCCACTTAGCTGTTGTTGCTAGTTGTGCAGAAACCAAAGTGAGGTCAATAGATGATTCTAACCCTCTTGACACATCTATTCTAGTTATTCTTCCATCATTCAGGCATACTAACCCTTCATCCTCAAGCAACTCTTCTACAACACATCCATTAAAATCTGTGTGACCACTACCCCAAAGGGTGCTGTGTGCATTAAAATCACCGCACCAAACTGTCTTGTGAGTTTCTTTACCAATTATCTTACCTAACATTTCTCTGCTTAATTTCTCACAAGGGTTATAAAAGTTTACTATTCTTACACTTGTATTGCCTATCCATGCCTCAATTAAAATTGCCTCTGCATCCTGACTTATATTTAAGGTCCTAAATCCTAGTCCATGTTGTATAAATGTTGCTACCCCACCTCCAGAACCATTTCCCCTATCCCTTCGCACAGCTACATATCCCCGGATGATGAAATCTAAATTTGGTCTAAGCCATGTCTCCCCGGATGAATAGAAAAAACCTTGTCTGATACTGCTTCCGGTGCCCTGGTGACGTGTTTCGTTTACTGCCCTCTAGTGGTGAACAGGGCCCGGGTAATGTTCCGCCCTCAGGTGAACAGGGGTAATATACCGCCATCTAGTGGTGAAAAGGGGTAATGTTTTGCCCTCGTGTGAACAGGGTTGATGGCGGGCGGTAGTCTTGGTAGCCCCGCCCATTCTGCCTGCGACTTGAGTTCGCCCTGCAGGAGAGTCTGGAGAAGAGAAATACATTTCTTTCTAGTTTCGGTACTTTTTTGCGGGAGCCAATCACCAAGCTGTCTTTTCCCCCTGGCGCGCTATTGGCTGGTTGAACACAATGACGACAGGGTAACGACGGCAAGCGGCCAATTGCGTAATTTGAACAATGCCCATTGATCACGCCTCTTGTACTGAAGAAAAGGACAGCAGCTTCCCCAGACCAATGTCTAGATTGATCTTGATCTGGCAACAGCCAGGCTAGGCGGGCAGAGTACAGGCTCCCTTCCTCGACACCAAACCAGACACTGTTTTTATGTTTTTCTTTTAATTTTTTATTGATGTTAATAATAAATATTATGCAACAAAACATTCAAAATCGAACCAACCTATACAAATATTTTGGAAATCTTTTGTATAGCAGTCTATCTAATAAGGTGAGATTTATTCTCCATTTCAAAATAAATTGAGAATAGGTTTCATTTAAAAAAATAAAACATACAATGAGAAAGAATAAATAACATATATAATATAATGTATAACTATGTATAATATATACACAGTATATATTGTACATACCCTATATATAAAAAACACAGTGTATCACGCAGTGATGTCAAACGATGTAACAGGGCTAACTTTTCTAATGCTAAACTGGAGCAACGACGGAGGCCGTAGCAGCAGCCATACGGGCGACTCGCCTGACTTGTCTAGGCCTCGGCGTGCACGGGGGTAGCTTGTGTTTGTGTAGGACGCAGGTGCAGGCCACGGCGATGCTGCAGGGACACTTGCACCAGGAGTTGGCCACGGTGTCGTTCCGGTAGTAGACGTTCACCTTGATACAGACAGGCTGGGGTGTCAGATTAGAGGTGTCCGTGGGGCAGCTACCGCAATGAGCCTCATGCAGCAAGTTGGGCTCCCGGTGGTGGTCTCTGAACTTTCTGATCACAGAGGACAGGTGCACAGGTGAGACAGACACGCAGACAGACAGGTAGGAAGACGGCAATACAGGCAGAGTGATACAAACAGAAGGAGCCCAAAACTGATACAGACAGACAGATAGACACAGTCACAAAGTGATACTGATACAGACAGTCCCAGAGTGATACATACAGACAGACAGACAGACAGGCAGTCAAAGAGTGATACAGGCAGACAGACAGACAGGCATATACCTACTTTAATGTCCAGGGTGCCACAGGGTTGCTGGGCAGGAGGTAATCTACGACGTCACTGAACGTTGTGACCTGGCCGGTGGGCACCCACTCACACTCTGTTGGCGAGCACCGAGAGGCGTCTGGTTGAGAGCACAGAAAGGCCAGGGCGACCGGCATCAGGAGCCACTACACACACACACACACACACACACACACACACACACACACACACACACACACACACACACACACACACACACACACACACACACACACACACACACACACACACACACACACCGTTTAGATTAACACCTTCACTTTTACAAACAGAAAATAATCCAAAAATGCCAAATAGTTGTCAAGGCAGAAGGAACAGGAGCTACTCACCAGCCAAATCATGCACTTCATCTGGGACTCTGTGCGGAGCATAGCTTGCTAAGGGCTGTTCTGGTATGCTGAGAAGGTATTGGGTATTGGTGAACAGTGCCGGCAGGCATATATAGCTGATACATTTGCATGATGCTGACGCGGTGGAAGCTCTACTCGGGGATTCCATCGCTGCTGCTAGACCGCAGCGGCAGCCAGAGGGTTCCTCGACTACCACCATCACCCATCCTCAGTCCTCTGTTCAACTTGTTCATGGGCCAAGACCAGGAAGGGGTCAGCTCATCCCACCAATGGGGAGCCAGGACCGTAAACCATGGGGGATAGGAGAGCAGGAACCTAGGGAACGGGAGAAGCAAACTAGAGAAGGAACCGTGGGGAAGGCGGGAAGGAACCTAGAGAAGGAACGTAGGGAAGGAGAGCAGGAACATTGGGAAGGAGTAGGAAAGTAGATAAGGAGAGAGGAAACTAGATGAGGAACCTAAGGTAGGAGTGAAGGAACCTAGATAAGAAACCAAAGGAAGGGGACCAGGAAGCCTGTAGAAGCAGTATTCTCTCTGGGGTGAATTTGAGTGGCATCCTGTCTGCCGTCTGATTAACTGTATCCTAATCGTCATTCAGTGGCTTGGACATGCTGGACTGCGAGAGCTTATAATCAGTTTGTACTCCAAAAACTTGACCATAGACATATTGGTGTAACCTTTCACAGTTATATGTACTTTTTTAGCACTTTTGTCCGAGCTCATCCATAGTCTGGAGTCTGGACCTGTAGGCGAGTCAGACTCTTCTGCGAGGTGTCTGGGGAATTAGCTCTCATGCGAAAGTCTCCTTCAGTCTCAGGAGAGATTGTTTCTGCTAAGGGGATCCCCAGTCTCACTCCCTACTCGTCAAATGTGGGAACCTTTTTCGTCGTTTTTCAACGCCAGATAGACATTCATGTTAATCCCTCACCGTCGGATATAGACGAAAGGAAATCAATGTCTATCAAGGGTGATGCTGTCACGTTATGCAACTATTGTCGATTGATTTGTTTGACAGATACACCATTAAACGTGTTTCTGACAACATTTCTAGTGAGAAATGTACTTTTACCTTGAATAATCTTCAGTCAGTGAATGTGTATGATCTTTATTAATCTTTATTATCTGAATGGGAAATGCAATATTTTAGGATCGATTCACCGTTAAACGTGTTTCTAATAAAATTTCTAGCGAGAAATATACTTTTTACTTGCATAATCTTCAGTCAGTGATTGTGTCTGATCTTTAGTTTTATAGTTATTAGGAAGATTTAATCGTCTCGCTCGCATGTTTCAACGACGTCAGGTTGCTAGGGACGCTGCTTTCGCTAAACTAGCAGCTCACGTGTTTCCTGCGTTTGTGTTATTAAACCGTTACTTTATGTAACTTTTAATGATATTGTAATAACCACAGGCGAGGTATTGAGCGAAGTAAGCTTGATAGCAGGTTTATTGGATACCACAATCGGACAGGCAGGCACAGCTCCACCGGAAAACTACAACAACCAAAACTCCCGCCCGGAAGGAAACCCCCGGAACCCCCTCTCAAAAGGCCCGCCCCTTCCTCCCAAACCCTGTGACGTGAAACACGTTTATCTGAGAGCCAACCCAGTCGCCAAAAGCATACGTTGACAGTGTACGTTTTCGTGAACACTGGATTACGACGCATTTCAACATAAAATAACGTGTTAGCCCACATGCACGCACGCTCGCACGCACGCTCGCACGCACACGCACACGCACACGCACACACACACACACACACACACACACACACACACACACACACACACACACACACACACACACACACACACACACACACAATGCATTTCGTTGCTAAAACAACAACTTGGGCTGCTTCTAGGACATTTTGGGTGGATTTTGAACGGTATGTGGGCAGGACGTTTTTTGCAGGCAGGACCTGGCAACCCTGCGCTGTTGCCACAATTGATCATTGTAGTATAATTGAATACCCTCTTTCATATATATGATACCTCCACCACTGGGACGTGGCAACAATTCTCCAAATCCATATGGGGAGGGGGGGGGGGGGGGGGTGATGCTTGTGGACAGTAGGGTTGTACACTAGACATAAATAGGAAGCAAACTCAGGAGAAGGAATGACCTCTCACAAATATATATTTGATAAATTGTTTAAAATAACCCTGCCTCGTTAAATCATTGAGCTTGGTGTTTTGCTTTCAAAAATAGGTTATAGAAGAAGTCTAAACTGCAGAAAATAAAAACATCCAAGCTGCCTTTTAAGGATACCTTGGAATATCTGTCTATTTTTTAACTATCGGACCCTAGTTTACGACAAAAACAACACAATGGACGGCAGCTCCTTTGCCGCGTGGTTTTTAGAGCCATGTAAGGATTAGAGGGGCTGGTCGATAGCAACCACCATAGCAACCATGACGGTCAAGTGACTGGATGCAGCCCCGTTGGAAAAAATAGAATACCACCCTACACACTGAGGAGAATAATGATATTTAAATTATTATGATCATGAAGTCTTTATTTGCATGGGTATACATTTCGTTCTGTGTAGCATGGAAAAATCGGAGAAACACTCCCATTCAGAATGCATTGGTTTACATTTCGTTCTTTGGAGCACAGTTATTTTTATTTATTTATTTATTTTCAGTTTTTGTGGAGGTGCTTCAAAGATGCTAATTTTTCTGCAATAATCCAAAATCCAATGGAAAAACCCATTGGCTTTTTGTCAAGGGAAACCCAGGTCGACGCTCACTTCCGGGTTGGCCAACATACGTCATCCCTCCACCACTCTATACTGTAAAAACACATGTTCAAGTTGAATGATAATGCATGAATCTATTCATGCTATTCATGACAATTATTTTGGCCATGGTGGATCCAGATCTGTTCCGGAGTATTTCTGCACCTCGGGCAACAGCGCAGGGTTGCCAGGTCCTGCCTGCAAAAAACGTCCTGCCCACATACCGTTCAAAATCCACCCAAAATGTCCTAGAAGCAGCCCAAGTTGTTGTTTTAGAGGCGAAATGCATTGTGTGTGTGTGTGTGTGTGTGTGTGTGTGTGTGTGTGTGTGTGTGTGTGTGTGTGCGTGCGTGCGTGTGTGCGTGTGTGTGTGTGTATGTGTGCTAACACGCTATTTTATGTTGAAATGCGACGTAATCCAGTGTTCACGAAAACGTACACTGTCAACGTATGCTTTTGGCGACTGGGTTGGCTCTCAGATAAACGTGTTTCACGTCACAGGGTTTGGGAGGAAGGGGCGGGCCTTCTGAGAGGGGGTTCCGGGGGTTTCCTTCCGGGCGGGAGTTTTGGTTGTTGTAGTTTTCCGGTGGAGCTGTGCCTGCCTGTCCGATTGTGGAATCCAATAAACCTGCTATCAAGCTTACTTCGCTCAATACCTCGCCTGTGGTTATTACAATATCATTAAAAGTTACATAAAGTAACGGTTTAATAACACAAACGCAGGAAACACGTGAGCTGCTAGTTTAGCGAAAGCAGTGTCCCTAGCAACCTGACGTCGTTGAAACATGCGAGCGAGACGATTAAATCTTCCTAATAACTATAAAACTAAAGATCAGACACAATCACTGACTGAAGATTATGCAAGTAAAAAGTATATTTCTCGCTAGAAAATTTTATTAGAAACTAGAGCTGTCAAGCGATTAAAATATTTAATCGTGATTAATCGCATTAATGTCATAGTTAACTCACGATTAATCGCGTTTAATCGCAAATTATTTTTCTATGCTAAATATCCCTTGATTTTTTTGTCCCAGAATTCTTCTCATTTTAATAATCTTATCAGTATGGTGAAGTGCATCGGCTTGCCTTGTGCAAATGATTTTTTATTGATAACAACATTGGCATATACTGATCAAAACAGGACGATACAAAAAAAGAGCCTATAGTGCAATTAAACGACTGCTTTGAACAAATGTCATTCGAACATAGCAGTCAGGCTACTGCTTCTATGTTTTGAGCCAAAGAAAAAAAAAAAAAAAATATATATGTATTTTTTTTTTAAATAAAACAATTGCGTTAATCGCGCGATAATTTTTTTAACGCCGTTAAAATTGGTTTGCGTTAACGCCGTTAATAACGCGTTTAACTGACAGCTCTATTAGAAACACGTTTAACGGTGAATCGATCCTAAAATATTGCATTTCCCATTCAGATAATAAAGATTAATAAAGATCATACACATTCACTGACTGAAGATTATTCAAGGAAAAAGTACATTTCTCACTAGAAATGTCATCAGAAACACGTTTAATGGTGAATCTGTCAAACAAATCAATCGACAATAGTTGCATAACGTGACGGCATCACCGTTGATAGACATTGATTTCCTTTCGTCTATATCCGATGGTGAGGGATTAACATGAATGTCTATCTGGCGTTGAAAAACGACGAAAAAGGTTCCCATTTTTCGTCGGAAATTTGCGCCAGGGATCCATGGCCATGCGTCACACATTTGACGAGTAGGGAGTGAGACTGTGTTGCCTCATCCCCCAGGTAGAGAAGACAGCCCAGTTCTCGGGACCGGGCTGCTCCCATCCAATGGGTTGCCGCAGTTCTTTTGGCGTAGATTTGACTCAATAGAAATGACCCGGAATTATCTGTGCTTCAAAGTGTCCTTTCTTACCTCCTTTAGGTACAGTGGACCATTCGGAAAGGATGGGTTATTCAATTCTATTGTGAATCACCGTTCAAGCCATTCCCATTCTTCCTTCCTTGTCCTTTGATAATAAAACGTATATTGCAAACATCTAGCGGGGGTTCTCTGCCCTTTATAGCCACACTTTTTGTGACATATTTCCACATGAAAATGCGTGATTAAAACAAGGGCTATTTGCTTAAACAAAGGGTGAGTAAGGTAGCAGGTTGGAAACAGATAAACAATGATAGCATCTCGCTAACAACAAACCAATCCAGGTCTTATTTAGTGAGGCTCTGAAGTGTTGCTTTGGAAAGTTATCAATAGCTTACTTCAGTTACGATATTAATTTATTGCGTGTTTGCTAAAAATAATTGTTCATTATTTTCAACAAGCAGCGTGAGAGCGGTGGGTCTGTGCTAGCAGCAAGTTAGCTAGCTAGACAATTGATACTTTTGTTGAGATGATGTCTTTATTGGTTTTTGAGGTAGGTAGGCTAATGATCATCGTAGCATTATTTAACGTTCAAACTTTACTTGCCTGTTTTTTCTCTGGATAATACTTTTTCATTTGTTCCCTTTATTTTGATTGCATTGCCTTTAACTGTAAAAAAAAAATTGCATTAAAAAACAAGATGACCCCCTGCTAAAATATTTTAAGCACCTGATTGGCTGACTCATTTACATTTATGTTTGTCTGCCACAGGCCTATAAACTAGTGGGCTTTTACATCCCAGTATGTAAGTCTCTACGTCAAACTACTATACCTCGCAGCGTTTTATGGCCCTCTTTGGTTTCTTTGTTCTTTGGGGCTTTGCGGAGAGACCATAAAGCCGAATGACGAGCATGTACAGCCGAGGAGTTGGGAGACTTTAGATTAGAGCGCATGGCTGGTTCCCGTGGTCTGTTAACCGGTGTGTTAGTCCTGGGAATGTTAAAAGATAGGGAAGCCTGACGTCAATTCAAATTCAAAGCCAGCTTTATTGAAATTACGTTTATCTCCGACCCATGGTAGAATAAGGAGAAAATTTGGTTAAATAAAATACGTAATATCTACAATAGACCTCTGAAGAATAAGTCCCGCCTCCGGTTTCCTCAGTCAAATGTCTATGGGAAATAACATGTGTTTTTTGAATGATGGTACATAACAAACTCTGTAGGTGGCGAAGAAGTAAAAGCTGCGTCACGTTTTGAACGCCGTTAAAGTAGTAAATGATTATTAATGCTACTTTAACGGCATCGACAGTCCAAAAACCCAGTCGAAACTAGATGGAAAAAATGTGTAGTTCAAAACGTGACGCAGCTTTTAGGCTACTTCTTCGCCACCTACAAAAATATTACACTTAAAGTCAGGTCTTAAAAAAGCCGCAGTCCGAAATTTTACACAAACGAAAAACATGCAATTTCCGGCTTTGTGTTGAAAATATAATATTATGCTATAGTATCAGGTGTGGAAGCCGTAAAATTGCATGTCTGTTTAGTTGATGGAAAAAATAAATAGGCCTATGCAAATATGCATCAGGGTTTCCACGTCAGAGTTTCCTCCTATCCACAAAGCCAGCGCAGGATCTCCAGGATTCCCTGTGGAATCCCTCTCTTATGGCACCGGGTTCATGGGGACTCACGCAGGGAAGTCTGCGAAGTCGTGTGCAAATTAAGGGTTATTTACACCTCACAGGCGTTTTCTACACCCACCGTGGAATCCCGACACGCAGCCAGGTTTCGGAGGACATTAGTTAGACATTAGTCATCTGCCTACTACTCCTTGTAGCTACTACTGTAATCATCCCTGTGTGTTTCACCCTTGTGTGCATGTATGTTTTCGAATAGTGGCACAAATATTTGATGATTATATGTTACGTCCCGGAGTTTGTTATGTACGATCATTCAAAAAACCCATGTTATTTCCGTTAGACATTTGACGGAGGCAAACCGGAGCCTCGATCGGTGACTGGACCTATGCTTCGGAGGTATATAAATAAATTCTAAATAGTGCAAATGGTAAGGCAAAACAAAATGTTATACATTAAATGAAGTAAAAAAAAAGTGAATAGATAGCCTAAATTGATTGAAATATCCAATATGCTGCCTTTTTGTTTGTGTTTTCTTGTGATAACCTGGAAGTACTTAGCGTCTTTATCTCAATAGATAGGGTGGGGATTTGGGGTTTTCTTTTTTTTTCCGGGCCACCCTGATGTTTTTTCAGCTTCCCTCCTGAATCTTTGTATTCTGGTACATTTTAATAGGATACAAGGATTCAGGATTCATTAGGATTCAGGATTCAGGAAGACTCTGGAGGATTCAGGAAGATTCAGGAGGATTCAGGATGATTCAGGATTCAGAAAGATTCAGGATTCAGGAGGTATCAGGATTCAGGAGGATTCAGGAGGAAGAACACCCTTTTTCCCACCTTAACCAGTTTCGGAATTATTTTGATTTGGGTAAACGGTTTAGCTAATGTGTAACTTCCCCCTTTCCCCCTTAATCCCTTTAAGGGTCGTAACATATAAATATTGAATATTTGTATCAATATGAAAACAAACATGCACACATGGGTGAAACACACAGGGATGACAACAGTTGTACAAGTAGTAGTAGGCAGATGACTTAATGTTGTCTTCTGAAACCTGGCTGCGTTTCCATATTCCACGGTGGGCGTAGAAAACACCTGTGAGTTGTAAATAAGCCGTAATTTGCAGAGATGACTACGCAGACTTCCCTGCGAGAGTCCTCGGGAACCCGGTGCGATAAGAGAGGGATTCCACAGGGATTCCTGGAGATCCTGCGCTGGCCGTGTGGATAGGAGGCGTGGAAACTCTGACGTGGAAACCCTGATGCATATTTGCATATTTATTTCTAATGTTTATTTTACACAAGACATGCAATTTACGGCTTCGACACCAGATACTATTGCACACTATTGTATTTTCAACCCAAAGCCGGAAATTGCATGTTTAACGTTTGTGTACAATTTTTAACTTTTAAAGGGCGAACGAGAGAGAGAGCGAGAGTGCGGGTGAGAGTGAGAGTGAGAATGAGAGTGAAAGAGAGAGAGCGAGAGCGAGAGCGAGATAGGTATATGATCCCCAAGTCACTCGGATAGTGTCTCTCGGGTTTGTTCCCACCCCATTCACTATTATGTACACTTTTGGTATTTGATTTAAATAGGCCTATTTTGTCATAGCGTACGCTATGGACATTCTTTTTGCTACTGCCTTCCGCTTTTGCATTCCTTCGTATTTTATATGTGACCTTTTTAAATGCTGGTCTCTCTCTCTCTCTCTCTCTCTCTCTCTCTCTCTCTCTCTCTCTCTCTCTCTCTCTCTCTCTCTCTCTCTCTCTCTCTCTCTCTCTCTCTCTCTCTCTCTCTCTTTCTCACTCTCTCTCCCTCTCTAAAGGTCTATATTATTTGTTGTCCTTCACATTTACATTCAATTTACATCTCTCTCTCTAACCAAATCTTTCCTAGTGGGACAATTCAAAATATGACTTCTCTCGCTCTCTATGAATCACTCTGTCCCTCTGAATATCTCTCCCTTTCTGTCTATCTCTGTCCCTCTGAATATCTCTCCCTTTCTGTCTCTCTCTGTCCCTCTGAATATCTCTACCTGTCTTGTCTCTCTGTGTCCCTCTGAATATCTCTCCCTTTCTGTCTCTCTCTGTCCCTCGGAATATCTCTCCCTGTCTGTCTCTCTGTGTCTCTCTGAACATATCCCTCTGTCTGTCTCTCTCTTTCTCTCTTTTTCAGTTCCCAAGTTCAATTCAAGGGTGGCCACTGTACAGTTTAAGGAAGAACATCACAGCATAAAGTAATATATAAATAATATATAAGAAATATATAAAACTTTTTTAACAGCAGCATTACAATAATAACAACTGCAGGCTCCAAAGATTAACGAAAAATAATTACGCACATGAATAAGGTATAAAGGGAAATCATCAAAACAATCAATCACACACATACTATTTTTCATCCACCCAAAATCTACCTGAAAGTGCAGTATTGTCTTCATCAAAATATTTTCCCTACATGATGCAGAACTGTAACTTTTGGATAGTGTGAAATACTAAAATGCTTGTGCATTCTCAGCAGCTGCAGGAGGCTTTACAAAGGTGCATGACGACTTTTTCTGGCAGCAAAATCGCTAATCAAGTCATCATAATACACCCTATGTGCCACTTAAGCGTTCTTGTCCCCTCGTTGACCCTAGATATGTGGGTCAACAAAGCGAAAACACGAGAGTTTTGAAGGCTGTACCATTTTTATAGATGTTTTAATTTTTATATATTAGGTAATTTGCTAGAATTGAGCGATAGGGTACACAATTAAGAAAAAACAATGGTGGGTCTGTTCATAACTAAATTATATATTTTGTAATGTAATAATGTAATAATTACCATGACATTTTGATGTGTCGGCATCGATTAATTCTCTCTGGCCCTCTACCCGATAAGTAGCCTGGATACCAGCCTGAACTCCGCCCACAAAATATTTGGTCTGGAGATTCAGTCTGGAATTGAGCTCGTTGGGAGGTATTAGGTCAGATCAAAAAGTGATCTGACCAATCAAATTGTAAGGGCGGGCTTTATACGTTGATGGACAGATGATACACATTAACGTAATCAACCACGTCACCAAAGAGCGCTCAGCGCTTTTACTTTTTTTCCCAAAAATGCTGACCGTGTTGCCAATTTGTCCGTGTATCCTTAAATTCTTTTTACAAAACAGGCATAAATCGTTTATGTCCATCTTCTTTTTCTACTTCTTCGAACGTGCGCTCAGTTGAGTTAGTTTGAGAATAGCTGTGCTTCGCACAACATACGTCACATACTACGTTGCTCTGATTGGTTTTAGGTCTATCCAATTGAGCGAAGAGGCATTTTCCTTCCTGGTTCCGCCCTATAATCACAGCCCAATGGTTCGGTCTCAGACTCATATTCTGACTAGAATTATGAGTATGACATCGCCAGGCTACCCGATAAGGGTAATGATGAGCGTTATAGTAGATTATTGTCTCTAAATCGCTGGCTGGCACGATATAGTTCAGAGCAGGGCTTTGGTTTCATAGATAACTGGCCTTCCCTGTGGTGTCGCCCTGGTGTGCTCATGAGAGACGGCCTGCCCTACACCCTGGGTTAGGCGCCTCAATTATGTCAAAAAACATAGATAGATGTCTTAGCCAGGCGTGGCTCATCCACTCACAGCACGCTGGGTTGCAGGAGTTTAGCAAACCTGCTAGCAACATGATAGTTTACGTTGCAGAGTCTAGAACAGCAGATGGGTTAGCTGAACCAGTATCTATTGCACCAATCTTTTCAGAGCTGAGTGTTAACCGGACTCCCTCTGAAATTAACGCTGTACCTATATGTACGGTGGTGCAAAATTGCATGTCAAATCGCATGTCAAATCGCATGACAAATCGCATGCCAAATCGCATGACAAACCGCATGTTAAACCGCATGTTAAACCGCCTGTCAATTAGCATGTTAACAACTCTTTCAGAACCGAGTTTTAACCGGACTCCCTCTGAAAATAACTCTGTACCTATATGTACGGTGGTGTGGCCTCGCGCTGTCTCGAGGTGTAAAACCCGCAGGCGTGGGCCGCAACCAGTATGTCGAAATCGCACCATAAGGTCGCTTTCATCTAAAGCACTCTTGGTCCATGATCTAATTGTTGATAATAAAGATCGACATACTTGGCCTTTGTGAAACCTGGTTAAAACCAGATGAATTTCTAGCCCTAAACGAAGCTACTCCACCCAATTACGTTAGCACCCAAGTATCTAGAGAGGTTAAAAAAGGTGGTGGAGTAGCCCTGATATCTAATTCTAAGATTAATTTAAAGCCAAAGAATAGATATATATTCAGATCGTTTGAGGTGCTTGCGTTCTGCTCCTCAGCTCCCCGACAAGCGAAACGAGTTCCAGACTCTTTCGTTTTAGCTGTAGTATACCGTCCCCCAGGACTGTAATAACTTTTTGTTGACGAGTTTTCTGATTTTGCAGCTGATCTGGCTACATAATCAGACAATATTTTGCTTATTGGGGATTTCAACATTCATGTAAATAACCAGTCTGATGCCCTCGCAAGGGCTTTTCTGTCCATTACAGATACACTTGGCTTCTATTGCAGCATTCTTCAAGGAAAGTGATCAAATCCAAAGGATAGCTTTTAACAGTTACTTTATTTGGTAAAGTATTTCGGTATGGTAAACTGATAACTATGAAGCAAAAGGAGGTTGAAGCGTGTGTCTGATCCGCAAGGCCCGGAAGTAGTGGGAGGAGCCGGTGTGACGTATTACCCTCGGCCTCCTCACCTGTCTGTGGTGCTGCCCTCTGTGGATGGAGCTGTTATTGCAGCCTTCAGTAAGGTCCTGCTCCCCTTGTGGCTATGTATTGTATTAACAGCTTATATGTTTGGTTCTGCTTCCTAGTGGCTATGTGAGGGTAATGCAGCCTCTTAAAATACTTAACACTTCAAACAGCTCGTCCAGTACCCAACCCACATTGGTGGAAACACGCTGGACCTCGTTTTGACCCGCGGTGTGATAATAATAATAATAATAATAAATGAAATGTATATAGCGCTTAATATGGTATGGTACTCCAGAACGAGAAGGTTTGATCATATCAGACCTATTCTCGCCTCTCTGCACTGGCTACCAATAACTTTCAGATCAGACTTTAATGTGCTACTGCTAACCTATAAAGCCTTGCATGGATTATCTCCATCTTACCTGAAGGACCTGATCATTCCTTATAGTCCTTCTCGGTCTTCGGGAGCTGGCCTTCTTTCACTGCCGAAGGTTAAAAATAAATCGGCTGGACAGAGAGCCCCCTTCCTATGGAATAGGCTGCCACCAGTGATCAGGGAAGCTGACTCTGTGGAGCTATTCAAAGGAAAGCTCAAAACGCACCTCTACAATCTTGCATTTGGAACGTAGGAGTGTGAAAACGACAGATGCGAAGCGAAGACCACTCTGTTTGTTTGTGCTTTTGTTAATACAGTATACATTCCCACTATGTACTTTTCCGTTCTAATTCACTATTCTGTCTGTTCTAGCGTGTTGCGTTGACTGGACTGGATGCCTGGACTCTCCTCATGGATAACCGGTCAGCACCCCATCACCATTTTAATATGATGTGCATGTACTTACCTGTATGTCAATGATGGCACCCATTGCACACCTGACCATCCCTGGAAGAAGGGATCCCCTACTTTGCGTTTCTTCTCAAGATTTCTTCCTTGCTAATTTCAAGGGAGTTTTTTCTTGCCCTTGTGGGGGCTTGGGTAAAGGGGGGTGTCAAGAACATGTGGCCTGTTAAGCCCTTTGAGACGGTAATGGTGATTAAGGGCTATACAAATAAAATTGAATTTAATTGCATTTTTTTTGCAACCTTCATTTAGGGGGCCCCCGCCAGGTACTTGGGGCCCTACGCGCTCTGTGTACTCTGCGTATGAGGAGCGGCGGCCCTGGATCGGAGAGATCTATTCACATGGTAGAATTAAGCCTTCTAGCGCAGAGCATAACGATCGATTCATGTGTTCATTGTAATTTATGTGCATTTACAATTTTAAAAGCAAGAAATTGCTCAGCTCAGCCCAAAATCACAATAGAATAAATTATGGTCGCTAGAAGAGGGGAAACCTTGCGTTTGGCCGACACCTAGTTGCTCAATCATGCAACTGCAGCTACCGCCGTCTTCTTTGATATAGAAAAAGGAGGTGACGCAGGAGGAGACGTCTTCCTACGATTTGTTAAAGGTTCAAATGCCCCAAAAAATGTATTTCCTCAAAAAAAGAAACACTTAATAAGTAGAGCCATCCACATCACTCACCAGATAGTAGAACCAAAGAGCCAGCGTATTTCAGTTTGTTTAATCAGACTCAGTCCGGTTATGATTCGACCTCAGACAGACAAGCACCGGAACGCTCAAAGTCAGACCTCCGGGTCTTTCTGTCTCTCCGCGGCTCCATCTCCTGGTTCTCCTGGCTCCCGCTAATCCCCCCACCCCGGACCAGGACCCGGTAGAGCCCCATCACGGTCAGACCTGCCAGACCGGTGGACACCCCCAGACCCACCAGCACCTGGGGGGGTCAAAGACCAGTGGAACAATACCAGAGCGGTTAGACACACAGGAGGACCAGGACGTAGAACCAGACCAAGCCGGATACAATCGGTTAGAACTAAACAGAACCGGACAGAACCGGAGAGAAGTAGACAGAACCGTACAGAACCAGACAAAAAACGGATTCCTTAAGGAACTAGTTCCTTAAGAAGCAGCTATTACCAGACACACTTTTCCAGCATAAAGCAGGACAAGATTAAAGAGTTTGGTTTCTGGGGAAGCAATGCATGATGGGAATATAAACCAGCTCCATTGAGCTCCTATGAGGACCGTACCATGTAGGGCACAGTGCAGGTGAGGAACAGTTGGATCCGGTCTGGGTTCTGGGGCCCGGGGGCCGGGGAACCGGGGTAGTCCAGGTCCACCACCCCCTGGGGTAGGACCCTCACCCCCCAGTATGCCCGCTTCCCCCGGCGGTGGGCCCAGTCCTGCACGTCACAGCGGTACGTACCTGGAAACACATCGGGTCTGGTGGTCTGTCGAGTGTAAACACACCTGGTCAGGTGGTCTGGCTACAGTAAACACGCCTGGTCAGGTGGTCACTCTAGAGTAAAGACACCTGGTCAGGTGGTCTGTCTAGAGTAAACACACCTGGTCTGGTGGTCTGTCTAGAGTAAACACACCTGGTCAGGTGGTCTGTCTGGTGTAAACACACCTGGTCAGGTGGTCTGTCTGGTGTAAACACACCTGGTCAGGTGGTCTGTCTAGAGTAAACACACCTGGTCAGGTGGTCTGTCTGGTGTAAACCCACCTTGTTAGGAGGTCTTTCTGGTGTAAACACACCTGGTCAGGTGGTCTGTCTGGTGTAAACACACCTGGTCAGGTGGTCTGTCTAGAGTAAACACACCTGGTCAGGTGGTCTGTCTAGAGTAAACACACCTGGTCAGGTGGTCTGTCTAGAGTAAACACACCTGGTCAGGTGGTCTGTCTAGAGTAAACACACCTGGTCAGGTGGTCTGTCTAGAGTAAACACACCTGGTCAGGTGGTCTGTCTGGTGTAAACACACCTGGTCAGGTGGTCTGTCTGGTGTAAACACACCTGGTCAGGTGGTCTGTCTAGAGTAAACACACCTGGTCAGGTGGTCTGTCTGGTGTAAACACACCTGGTCAGGAGGTCTGTCTAGAGTAAACACACCTGGTCAGGTGGTCTGTCTGGTGTAAACACACCTGGTCAGGAGGTCTGTCTAGAGTAAACACACCTGGTCAGGTGGTCTGTCTGGTGTAAACACACCTGGTCAGGTGGTCTGTCTAGAGTAAACACACCTGGTCAGGTGGTCTGTCTAGAGTAAACACACCTGGTCAGGTGGTCTGTCTGGTGTAAACACACCTTGTCAGGAGGTCTTTCTGGTGTAATGTAATATAGTATCTCATGTATTACACTAATATATCTTGTCATGTATTACACTAGTATATGATATAATATAGTATAATGTATTATGCATTACACTAATCTATCATGTAATGTATTACACTTAGCATATGATGTAATGTAGTATATTATAGTATCTCATGTATTACATTAATATATGATGTACTGTAGCATAATATATGATGTATTACAGTAATCTATCATGTAATGTATTACACTAGAATATGATGTAATATAGTATATTATATTATCTCATGTACTACATTAATATATGATGTAGTGTAGTACAGTGTTATAGCGCTGGTTTAGTTTAGTTTATTAGGAGCCCCATTAGCCATTACACTTGGCAACAGCTACTCTTCCTGGCACACATTTAACAAGACAAACATACAACAAATCAACAATACACAAAAACAGGATAAAGAAGAAAAGAGAACAGATAACAGAAAAATCAAAAAACAACAACAACAACAACAACAATGTACATTGATGACATCATAGAGCAGGAAAAGAAAAAGATATCGTACACGGGTACAATTGTGAAGCAGCAAGAAGTACGATGTTTCATAGCACCACTCCAATCACATCCCATAATCTGCATGACGAGGTACCTGCGTGGTGCTCGGAGGCGGGCTCTAGGACCACGCGGTCCAGCCCCGGGACCTCCAGGCGGGAGAACAGGCGGTCGTCAGAGGTGATGACACCGCGGGCGAATCGCCATGACACCCTGGACCGGACACGGCACCACATCACTGCACACCCACTGTGACCTTTGACCTTCACCACTAGGCCACCCTTTCCCAAGGCTATCTCTCCTCCTTCTTCTCCGTCTCCTCCTTCTTCTCCTTCTCCTCAAAGGCTGAGTGATTATAATAATTACCAGAAAAAAACTGTTTTCCACTTGCCCTCCACGAGATGGCGCCGTTGCTTTAAAAAGCCCCGCGGGCTGGACCGAAGATCAAACTCACAACAGATCATTCATAACGAACACTCAGCCCCTCAACAATCAAGATATTCACTTAACACAGTGGTTCCCAAACTTTTTTTCAGGGGACCCCCTTTTGGACTTGAGACTGTTTTCGCGACCCCCCGCCTCGCGCGACAGCACCCCCCCCCCCCAACTTAGTGCATTAATGTTACTATGCATAATAATAATGTTCAAAATCATTATTATTATTATTGTTATTATTATTATCATTATTATTATGCAGTAGTAATCATCACCATTATTATTATTGTTATTTTTATTAATGTTATTATTACTATGTAATATAAATCTTCACCCACTGTGACCTTTGACCTTCACCACTAGGCCACCCTTTCCCAAGGCTATCTCTTCTCCTTCTTCTCCTCCGTGCTCTCCTCTGTCCTCTCCTCCGTCCTCTCCTCTTTCCTATCCACCATCACCTCCCCCCCCCCTGATCTCGCTCCTCCCCACCTCCAGGACTAGGGCCCCATGGCCTCTCTCCTCCTCTCTCCTCCTCACCCCTCCTCTCTCCTCCTCTCTCCTCCTCACCCCTCCTCTCTCCTCCTCTCTCCTCCTCTCTCCTCCTCTCTCCTCCTCACCCCTCCTCTCTCCTCCTCTCTCCTCCTCACCCCTCCTCTCTCCTCCTCCCACCTCCCCACCTCCAGGACTAGGGCCCCATGGCCTCTCTCCTCCTCTCTCCTCCTCACCCCTCCTCTCTCCTCCTCTCTCCTCCTCACCCCTCCTCTCTCCTCCTCCCACCTCCCCACCTCCAGGACTAGGGCCCCATGGCCTCTCTCCTCCTCTCTCCTCCTCACCCCTCCTCCCCCCTTCTCTCTCCCCCTCCCCCCTCCTCACCTCCAGGAGAAGGGCCCCATGGCCTGCATCACGTCCCCCAGACAGTTGATCTCCAGGCGGGCTCCCTCCTGGACGGTGAGGGTCTCCAGGCCGCACCTCCAGTCGTCCACGCACGGCACCCTGCGCACACGACACGCCTACCAGAACCCGGGACGTCATCACCATCATCACACACACACATGACGTCATCACACACACACACACACACACACACACACACACACACACACACACACACACACACACACACACACACACACACACACACACACACACACACACACACACACACCAGCCTAATGACATCACACACACACACACACACACATACACATAACACACACACACACAAACAAACAGCAGCCTAATGACATCACACACAAATACACACACACACACACACACACACACACACACACACACACACACACACACACACACACACACACACACACACACACACACACACACACACACACACACACACACACACACACACCAGCCTCCACATGCTCAGCACACGTCATGACATCACATACACACACACCAGCCTCCACACGCAGAGCATATTTGCATATTCATGAGCTGCCAGCTTCCTGCCAGAAGAGGAAGAGCATGTGTGCGTGTGCGTGTGTGTGTGTGTGCGTGTGCTTGCGTGTGTGTTTGTGTATTCTGTTCACCAATCTCCGGCAGGATGCCAGGCTGGTTATTGCTTGATTTTGTTACATAATATATGAAGCACAAGCCAGACTCACATGAATCCTCATAGAAAGTTGAATTTAACATTCTATAAAACATGTTTTTTTTCATATAGTTTCTTGGCAGATTTTACCAGATTTTTTTGAGTCAGCAAGCACGCTAGTCTATGGCTGTGTTACTCTAAACACGCACCAAAAATAAGATGACAGTAGAAAACTCAGAAACTACACTGAAAGTTTTAGTTTTAGTGAATAATCCCTCGAAAATAAGTGTCATTGTGTTTTTTCTTTTATATCGACACAGGGATTCAGCTGCAGTCTGCAACCTCAACACTAGATACCGCTAGACCCCACACATTGCAACTTTAAAAGGTGAACATAGAAGTACAGACATAACATTACAGTAGATTCACTTCAACCTTACCAAGCACCATAACATTACAGTAGTTAAACCAAACTAATCTTCCGAACATAACAGTAGTTAAACCAAACTAATCTTCCTAACATTACACTAGTTAAACCAAACTAATCTTCCGAACATTATAGTTAAACCAAACTAATCTTCCGACCGTTACATTAGTTTAACCAAACTAAGCCTCGTAAAATTACAGTTTTAGTTATTCATACTGACGCAAACACAACATTACATCCCAGCGGAGCGTGACAGGTCAGTCCTACCTTGTCTTCTCCTTCAGGTACAGTTCTCTCCTCGCCCCTCAGACACAGGGTCTGCGTTCTCAGACCCACCCCACAGGGGGCGCTGCAGTCTGAGCTGTCCGTGATTACCTCCGACCCCACCAGCTCCAGGTCGGCCAGAGAGGCCTCGGGGAGGGGGATAGGTCGAGAGGGGACGGGGAGGAGCAAGAGAAGGAGGAGGAGGAGGAAGGGTACGGGACACCAGACAGCCATCTCAGAGAGAGAGAATCCAGCGTCTGTTCAGCTGTCTTCATGAAGACACAGTTGGACGTTTAAATGTGGTTGCCGTGGTGACCTCACGTTTAAACGTCGTCGTCGTAGCGAGCGTCATGTGTTTCTGGCTCTTTAAATATGCGACATTAGTTAATAGAAATAATGAACCAACTGGGTGATTGCCTCCAAACAATGTGGTGTTTCAATAATAAATAAACACATACTTCCCCAACTGAAAAACAATTCAAATGGGCTCTGATGTTTGTTAAACTAATCTCCATGACAAAGAGGTTAACCCAATCACCTTGAGTCGGAACCGCTGGTTTTCTTTCAAGTGATTCCTAGAACTCTAAACATTCAAAGGCTGAGTGATTATAATAATTACCAGAAAAAAACTGTTTTCCACTTGCCCTCCACTAGATGGCGCCGTTGCTTTAAAAAGCCCCGCGGGCTTGACCGAAGATCAAACTCACAACAGAGATCATAACGAACACATTCACTTAACAGTATGATTCATTCAATCATTTACTTCTTATTGTTTACAGCAAGATATTCATATAAAAGAATAAGACTGAGACTAGAGGAGTGAGAGAGAGAGAGAGAGAGAGAGAGAGAGAGAGAGAGAGAGAGAGAGAGAGAGAGAGAGAGAGAGAGAGAGAGAGAGAGAGAGAGAGAGAGAGAGAGAGAGAGAGAGACTGACTTGTCAGCAGGGTTACGTCGACATCCAGACTAACTGACTCATCACCTGATGGACACCTCTCCTGTTCTCACGACATAACTTCCTGCTCAGCAGAGCCTTCTCCCTCTTCATGTTAGGAGCGATGTGGACATGGTGTCCTGATGTCTGTCCCTGCAGGAAGCTCTTGAGAACCGAATCTCTCTGTCCTCGCCACCTGGGGAGAGAGGACAGAGATTAGGAGGAGTTCATCTCTGTAGACGAGACAGCAAGTCACACGGAACCTCATCTCAAGACATGACTACTGCTGATGATACTTGGAGGTGAGGAGGGGGAGGAGGAGGAGGAGGAAGAGGAGGAGGAGGAGAGGAGGAGGAAGAGGGGGAGGTGATGAGGAGGAGGAGGAGGAAGAGGAGGGGAGGAGGTGAGGAGGAGGAGGAGGAGGAAAAGGAGGAGGAGGAGGAGAGGAGGAGGAAGAGGGGAGGAGGTGAGAAGGAGGAGGAGGTGATGAGGAGGAGGAGGAGGAGGAGGAGGAAGAGGGGAGGAGGAGGTGGAGGAGGTGATGAGGAGGAGGAGGAGGAGATGAGGAGGAGGAGGAGGAGGAGGAGGAGGAGGAGGGGAAGAGGAGGAGGTGAGGAGGAGGAGGAGGAGGGGAAGAGGAGGAGGTGAGGAGGAGGAGGAGGAGGAGGTGATGAGGAGGAGGCGGAGGAGGGGAGGAGGAGGAGGAGGTGAGGAGCAGATGCTGAGGAGGTGATTCGTATAATATATACTCATCTATTCATATACTATATGCTCATACATACACATTATATATTATATGCATTTGTGTGTGTGTGTGTGTGTGTGTGTGTGTGTGTGTGTGTGTGTGTGTGTGTGTGTGTGTGTGTGTGTGTGTGTGTGTGTGTGTGTGTGTGTGTCTGTTTGTGTGTGTGTGTGGGGGGGGGGGAAGTGTTTCATGTTAAAGTCACAAGGAAGAGACTCAGACACTGAGAATACAAAGGGGACACACACACACACACACACACACACACACACACACACACACACACACACACACACACACACACACACACACACACACACACACACACACACACACAAGTAAACACACAGATAGATAAACACACACACACACACACACACACACACACACACACACACACACACACACACACACACACACACACACACACACACACACACACACACACACACACACACACACACACACACACACACACACACACCTGGTGTGACAGATGCCCTTTCCTAAGAGACCAGCCCTGCTGCACCTGTCCTGTAATTGGACCACAGCAGGGTGTGTGTGTGTATGTGTGTGTGTGTGTGTGTGTGTGTGTGTGTGTGTGTGTGTGTGTGTGTGTGTGCTTTTGTGTCTGTGCTTGTGTGCGTTTGTGTCTGAGAGACGCTAAAGTGCACCTTCAATTAATTTCACTTGAGGTCTGACATTTATATATTGCTGCCATTGGGGGGAACCCGTGTGAGAGAGAGAGAGAGAGAGAGAGAGAGAGAGAGAGAGAGAGAGAGAGAGAGAGAGAGAGAGAGAGAGAGAGAAACCGAGGCCGACAGACAGAGACCGAGAGACAGAGCGCGTGAGTGTGTTTGTGTTAGAGACAGAGAGACGTGTGTATGTGTATGGGTGTGTTTGTGTGTGTGTCACTTCATCATTTCATATATTTGATGTTGAGGCTGTTAACCTTCTGAACCACACTCACACGGTCACACCATTAAACCATCTTAGCTCTCTCTCTCTTCTAAGACAGATAGTGTTTGTGTGTGTGTGTGTCACTTCATCATATCATATATTTGCTACTTTTAAATGTCACTTAGTGTCACGTTTTAAAACAACCTTCATTTTAATGCTACAGCTATCACGCCTGTCAGAGAATGTCTCATGCTTCAGGCATCTACCCCACCCTCTCGCTCCTCGCTCCCTCTCTCCATCTCTCAATCTCTCCATCTCCCTCTCACTCCCTCCCTCTCCCTCCCTCATTATCTCCATCTACCTCTCCCTAACTCCCCCTCCCTCCTTCCTTCTCTCCATCGCCCTGTCTTTCTCTTACCATCTCTGTACCTTCCTCTCTCTACCTCTCCTCATCTCTCTCCCCCA
Source organism: Gadus morhua (assembly GCF_902167405.1). NCBI lineage: Eukaryota > Metazoa > Chordata > Actinopteri > Gadiformes > Gadidae > Gadus > Gadus morhua. Next base: position 21,949,485 of record NC_044048.1, on the reverse strand, counting down.
TCTCTCTCTCTCTCATTTTCTCTCCCCTCGTCCTCTCTCGGTCTCAACCAGTGACCGGTGCCCTGACTGAGAGCCAGCGGAGGTATCAGTGCTCCTTCTTGGTGTCCTCTCCATCGACGGGCAGGTGGTCATGGATCAGAGGGAGGGAACACTGGAACGGAAACTCAGAGATAGAGTGTTTCAATCCTCCTCGTCAGCCACTGCTCACAGACTCACCACCTGGCGGAGTCAGACCATCGGCCCTCCTCTGTGCCCGTCTCAGTCTGCTCATGGACCAGCTCGATCCGGTTCCCTGATGAAGGAGATGGAGTTCCTGCTGGAGGGCTTCCCTGAGCAACACGAGCGGTTCCACGTTGACGTCGATGCAGAACGGACGCACCGTGAGCAGCTCAGCTTCAGCTGGGATGGGTTATGAACACCCGCAGAGAGAGAACACACACACTCACACACACACACACAAACACACGTTTTTGGACAATCAATCATTCACATAACCGACAGTTGGCCTTTGGTGGACAGAAAGGATAAAACATCCTTCTACCACGCGAGTGACAGCAGGAGAATACAAGTACTACGACGATCCAGGATCGAGGAGCAACGTTCCGCCAAACGCCCCCATCGCCGCCTCCTGCTCCTGGAGTCAAGGAACAAGCATCCATCCACGCCGTGTGCATGGATGTCAGAGTTCATCACTCATCAAAGCGACTGGAGTCTGGTGCCCTGTGGAGCTGGCCTGGCCGCCAGCGTGCCACGGCCCTGAACCCGAACTCGCTCTCTGATGCTTCCGCCTCGCTTCCACATACGTACATTCTCGTATGCGATCCAACCGTCTCCGACCGAAAGTCCATTCATTCCTATGTGATTCTCCGTAATGTCCGATTTTCCTCCAAGACTCCTCCCCTCCGTAAAATTTCTGTCCGGTATGTCCGTAATATACGTTCAAAAAATTTAACTTTCGCCGTCGTTTTACGAAGATACCGTATGAAAGTTTTTATGTTTTTCACAAAACATGTAAGTACCTGGCAGGCCAAACTCCTCGCCGATCTCTTTCCAAGCCTGGTTGGTTTTGTTTTTATCTCTGTATATGTCGATCCTCATGTTCCAAAGTACCGGTCTCCTAAAAACGGCCATTATCATACGCTCCGCCATCTTTTGTCCGTAAATAAATTCATGTCCGTACGTAAAACACTAGCAACTCCTTCTGTAAATTTACGGAAGCACGGATACGAAAAACATACGTATGTGGAAACGAGGCGTTCCTCCGACAGGAGCGGTGGTCTGATGGATCACCGCACGTCGCTTTGTGTTCGGCCGGCGAAGGACACAGTCTGGGGGGCACAAGCGAATCCATCCTCACTGGAGGTTTCTGGTGGGACTATGGAGAGTTTATGAAGGTAAACCGTGATGAAGGGGATTCTGTCCCCAGGTCACGCTGTAACATGCAACCTGCCATCAGGTTTGTCTGTGTGTTTGCATCTGTGTGTGTGTGTTTGTGTGTGTCTGTGTGTGTGTGTACACACGGGTGTGTACGTGTAGGCATATGACTGTGTATCTGTGTGCCTGTGTGTGTGCAGGTATGTGTGTGCAATGCATCAATGTTTTGGTGGGTGGATTCAAGCGTGCTGTGTTTCTTTGTGTTTATATATGCTTTCGTGCAGTCCCGTGTGTGTGTGCGTGTGGTCACATGTGTTTGTGTGTTGGTGTGTTTGTGTGCGTGTGGTCACATGTATGTTTGTTTGTTTGTGTGTGCATGCGGTCACATGTGCGTGTGTAAGTGTGTGTGTGCGTATGTGTGTGTGTGCATGCAGTCCTGCCTACTAAACATCCCCAGCTGAATTGAAGCACGTTTGGTCTGAAATGTTTGAGCTCCGCCATCAGATGTCACGTATCATTTATCTGGTTCTTTACCATGGAGAGAACCATGACAAATGATAGCACAAATATCAGATGCAAAAGAAGAATACCTCATTCACCGTCTTCAGGAGGGGAGGGGGAGGAGGAGATGGCAGAGGAGTGGGGAGGGAGGTGGGAGAGGAGGGGGAGGGAAGGGTTAGGATGGGAGGTGGGAGAGGAAGAGGAGGAGGATTGGAGGGGAGGAGGAAGAGGGGGAGCCATGACAGCTCGTATCCCCAACACATCAAGTTAATCAGCTAGCATGGTTGACACGCCAGCACGCACCGAGCACGCACGCACGCACGCACGCACGCACGCACGCACGCACGCACGCACGCACGCACGCACGCACGCACGCACACACGCACACACACACACACACACACACACACACACACACACACACACACACACACACGTCTTACGGCCTACTCCTCCCAGACCCTGACGATTGATCAGTGATCCATAACAACGGCCTTTTGCCACAGCAGCAGGTCATCGGTCAGACAGACCCACTGATCAATAGTCTTTAAAGCTCCACATACATTCTGTACACAAGAGCGAGGCCAAGCCGTTGCACAAACCTCACCCGAACAAGTTATCTGTTGGTCTGGTCTGTTATCTGTTGGTCTAGTGTGTTATCTGTTGGTCAGGTGACGAGACCAACAGATAACAGACTGCAGACAACACACTAGACTCTTGTCTGTCATGTATTGGTCTGGTCTGTGTAGTCTTCAGAAGTGTAAAGGGATTTGTATTCTGCAGGTGACTTCTTATTCTTTGGAGTTTTTGAGGGGGAAATGCTGGACACTGGCTGCTGTTTGCATCTCTCTTGTAATAGAGGTTCTTCACCTCTACCAGACAATCACACTGAATAAAGGTTCAGCTTAATGAAAAGATAAGCTAGATCGATAGATTTTTATATGGTCACATATATTTGACACACACACACACGCACACGCACGCACGCACGCACGCACGCACGCACGCACGCACGCACGCACGCACGCACGCACGCACGCACGCACGCACGCACGCACGCACGCACACACACACACACACACACACACACACACACACACACACACACACACACACACACACACACACACACACACACACACAGAGAAAGAGACAGAGACAGAAAGACAAAGAGAGAAAGATAGAGACAGTAAGACAGAGAAAGAGAGAGAGAAAGAGAAAGAAGGACAGAGAGAGGGAGATAGGAAGAGAGAGAGAGAGAGACAGAGACACAGAGAGAGAGAGAGAGAGCGAAAGAGAGAAGTTGTAAAACTAGGTTTTTTTTGTAAGAGAGGAAGTGTGATCATCCAAAAGAACGGAGACCAAGATGTTCTGTGATTCGTCCTCAGATGAAAGCCTAATTAAGAGCTTCTCAGCGCTTCAAGTCCTTACAGTACATCTGCCTGTCAGTCAGGCCTGAATTACAACCGCAACAAAGGCTCGGAATAATTTCATCACAATAAAGGTCCCCGAGGCGAGCTCTTAATGTGATATTCTCATACATGGCGGCAGCCTGCTTTTAATCTGATGCACAGAGGAATAGTCCTCATGGAGAAACTGATGAATAACACAGATTCAGGGAGGAGGCGGAGGAAGATGAGATTAAAATTAAGAGAAAGACATGTCCAGAGAGGGCGTGCTGGATGACAATCAGTGGTGAAGGCAAAAGAGTGCGTGTGTGCTTGTGCATGTGCGTGGGCTTGTGTGCGTGTGTTTCTGAGTGTGTGCGCGAGTGTGTGTGCGTGTGCGCGCCTGCATGTGTGTGCGAGAGTAACTGGACCTACTTGAATCGGTAAAGGTGGTTCACAGGTTCTGAGCTGTAAAGTTGATCATTTTGATGTTTGTTCTGTCTCGATGGAGAGAGAGGATCCCTGGAGGTCAGAAGTCTCTGGGATCGACTGTCCTCCTCCTCATCCTCATCGTCATCCGCTTATCCGGGGTCGGGTCGCGGGGGGAGCAGCTCAAGCAGGATCGACTGTGAAGTACCTTTATTCAGAACATTCATAATTCAGCGGGAACACGCCTCATCATGAAACACTTGTCTTCCTCAATCAGAAGCTGACCGCTGTTCAGCGAGAGGACATGCATAATACACCATCACATATTGATGTTTAATAATATAACAGCACCGGGATCAGCAGTCCTGTTATAGCAGAACTCCTGATCCAGCAGTCCTACTGTGTTACAGCAGGACCTCTGATCCAGTGGTCATACTATGTTACAGCAGAACCTCTGATCCGGCAGTCCTAGGAGAACTGAGACTACTGGACCAATCTCTAATCTAGATTTAGAGATGTGAGACTACTGCACCAGACTCTAGTCTAGATTAGGAGATGTGGGACTACTGCATCAGACTCTAGTCTAGATTAAGAGATGTGGGACTACTGCATCAGACTCTAGTCTAGATTAAGAGATGTGGGACTTCTGCATCAGACTCTAGTCTAGATTAAAAGATGTGAGACTACTGCACCAGACTCTAGTCTAGATTAAGAGATGTGGGACTCCTGCACCATGCATTAGTCTCGAGTAAGAGATGTGGATCTCTCTGTATGTATGAGCTCTGTGTGTAACTATTAATAACTAATAAACTCCCTTCCGTCTTACCCCTGCTCCTGCTGTGATCTCTCTCAGCAGTCCTCAAACGAGGCTGTGAGGCAGAGAGCGCCCTCTGTGATGTTTCAGTCTGAAGCTAGTTAGGCTGAGAACATCAGTCGCTTCTCAATGTCCTGTCTAGGAATAACACCCAGACAAGTACAAGTACACACACACACACACACACACACACACACACACACACACACACACACACACACACACACACACACACACACACACACACACACACACACACACACACACACTGACAAGCCCACGCTGTTGAAGACGATCATCTTTTTGGCGGCCAGGTTGTGTTCATCAGTGAAACATCAGGCGGTGCGTGAACCTTGTTTCCAACAATTAAAGACTCCATGCTCTTCCATCTCCTGGAAAGCCTCAGAGGTCTGGACACAGGTCGACAAGCGTTCATGTTCTTGAATCATGCAGTTCACTCAGAGGTCCGGGGGCCGCCGAGCGTTTGTGGGGGAAACCTCTGGTCGCTGCGCTGCTGTAATCACGCTGGATTGTTGGCAGGTATAAGTCTCTGATTATGGCAATCATAACCGCTCTAGTGATGACAGTGCTGTACACACACACACACACAGACACACACACAACCACACACACACACACACACAACCACACACCACACACACACACACACACACACACACACACACACACACACACACACACACACACACACACACACACACACACACACACACATGTTGGCCCACATGTGTGTGTCATGACAAAAACAGATGTGTGCACACGTGTGTGTGTGTGTGTGTGTCTTTCTGTGTGTTTGTACCTTACACAGACTCTGATATGAACGCCGTGCCGTGACGTCCCCATTGGTTGATAAAAGGGATTTCTGGTCCAGTCTCGTCGTCTGTGGGCCGCTGCCGCCCGACACACCTGTACCAGCGGCGGGACGGTCCATATTGGAGTGGTTGAGGGGGGGGGGGGGGGGACTGGAATGGCTCCCGCCTACAGCAAAAATGGATGAGTATTCATTGTAATATACTGCCCTTAATCAGTTCTTAATGGAGTGCAAGACATAAAATAAGGATGAGGTACAGCCCTGGTCTAACAGTGCCCTCGGATGGGCCATTAGTCTGAGAGTAACGAGCATATCTTTGTGTGCATTTGCGTGCAATTTGTGTGGTTGTGAATGTGAGTATAGTGTGTGTCTATTTAGTGTTTGTAACGTGTGTGAGTATCAAGTGTGAAGTGTGTGTGTAACGTGTGTGTATATTGTAACGTATCTGTATATTGTGTGTATATAACGTGTGTGTGTATTCAGTGTGTGTAATGTGTGTGTGTATTTATTGTGTGACGTTTGTGTATTTAGTGTGGGTACCGTGTGTGTGTATTTACTGTGTGCAACATCTGTGTGTATTTAGTGTGTAACATGTGTGTATATTAATTGTGTTGCATTCATGTGTTAAGTGCTTAACGTGTGTGTGTGTGTGTATTTAGTGTATGTAACATGTGTGTGCATATCGTGTGTGTTACACGTTTAATGTGTTTGTGTGTGTGTGTGTGTGTGCATCCAGATGTGTTTATCAACTGGGTCCTTTGTGTGTCTCCTGACATGATTGGCTGGCGGTGTTTGGCGGTTATTCTGATTTCCTGTCCTCTTCTTCGTTGATGGCGGCATCATTTCCTGCCCTGCCAGAGGATCCAGACATCCCATAATAATATTATCTGAGGGGATAACATCCCGGCTGAGAGACTTTTCATCTGCTCCACATTAAATCGAATGATCATCTCTTAAACACACACACACACACACACACACACACACACACACACACACACACACACACACACACACACACACACACACACACACACACAGAATTAGATATTAGATAGTGTTTGTATTGACCCATGCCGCATGTACTGTCCTTTCCAGGTGTGTTTCTGGTTTGGTCCGGCTGGCTCTAGCTGGTATCGAGTTGACGTTTAATGCGCTTGATACCGTTGAATATGGAGGGGATTTCTTCCACGTATTTGTGCAGATGCCTGGATTCAGCGTTTGTGCAGCATTGGCGTCGGTTATAAACCACAGCTAATGTTGCCGCTCATTTGATGTCTAAGCGAGCCTCACAGCTGGGGGTCATGAGCCTGTCTCCCCCCCCCCCCCCTACCGTCTGTATTGAAAGGAGATGCCTGCTATCTCCTGACGTTGGGGCTGTTTCCTCAGGACCGCCCCTCAGGAGCATCTCCTTTCAATACAGACAGTTTCATTTCATTTCCAAAGACGGCCCTGGAAATAACGATTACCGCAGAGAGAGTAATTCAATGTGTGCTTGATGTGTGTGTGTGTGTGTGTGTGTGTGTGTGTGTGTGTGTGTGTGTGTGTGTGTGTGTGTGTGTGTGTGTGTGTGTGTGTGTGTGTGTGTGTGTGTGTGTGTGTGTATGAATACGAGTGCGTATTTGTGTATGAATACGAGTGTGCGTGTGTGGACCAAGTGTTTGTGTGTGGACCAATTGTGTGTGTGTGAAGAATACGTGTGCGTGTGTGTGTGTGTGTGTTTGTGGACGCCATGGGTTTAGGGTCGTCACTCATTTAAAATAAAATAAGTGTTTCCTGAGAGTCACCCTCAGGTGGGGAGTGGTGCATGCTGGGATGTCTATCCCCCTTGAGCGTTCATCAGAACGCATCATGAGCTCAGGGTTAAGAGTCACATGCTGCTACATCAATTTGCTGGAGATGAAACACACACTCACACACACACACACACACACACACACACACACACACACACACACACACACACACACACACACACACACACACACACACACAGTTGTTGTTATGATTTAAAGTATTCTTGTAATGTTTGTATGCATATATAATGACCCACTAAGTCGAATGTGCTGCAGACTTCAAAACAACAATCAAACACACTCACACACACACACAAACGATTCTGTACCATGGATGTGTGTGTGTGTGTGTGTGTGTGTGTTTGTGTGTGTGCGTGTGCGTGTACGTGTGCATGTGCGTATGGGCGTCAGCTTGCATGTGTGGGCCAGTGTACATTTGCAAGTGCTGCTGTAAGTCAACGACTACTCTTTCAAGTTGGAGACTCAGTAGTTGCTCGGTGGGCTCACAGTGATGTTCTCTGGTCGCGGGCAGTCTGCTCATTAGCCTGAGTGAGGCCTCATCATCAGCCACGGATCGCTCGTCATCCCTCCTCTTGCCCACGCTGCTCCCAGGACCTCCAGCTTCACCCTGGCGACCGCAGGGAACGTTTCCAAGCCTTTGTTCCGTTGTTCCGCGCTCTGAACAAACACTGAGCCCACTCCCACCTCCAGCTACAGGCGTCTGGGTCAGCGGTAATCCTCCTCCCTGGTCCGTCGCCGTGACAACCAGGGCGGGAGGCTGGGACACGTCCGGTCCAGCATCAGCCAGATGCTTTTAAAGGTCGCAAACCTGGCCTTAACTTCACCTTAACCGCACCTTAACCTCACATTTAACCTCACCTTTACCTCACCCCACCTTACCCTCACATTCACCTAAACTAACCATCCCTAGCCCAACACCAAAACTAAAAATCTCTAAACTAACACCTTAACTAACCCTCTCTAACCTTACACCTAAGTAACCAAACCTCTCCGACCTCCACCAGGCGTCACCATCAGAGGCTAACCAGACCTCTTAGGTCTCTGAACAGTCTGGACCCTGAAGCCCCATCATCTCCTCAGATGAAGAATTCATGTTTCTCCTCGTTATCCAGCAGAGCCTAGAGCTCTTCAATTATTACATCTTATCAGATCACACACACGCACGCACGCACGCACGCACGCACGCACACGACACACACACACACACACACACACACACACACACACACACACACACACACACACACACACACACAAGCACACACACACATATACGCACACACACACACACACACACACACACACACACACACACACACACACACACACACACACACACACACACACACACACACACACACACATACTCTTATCATTCCAAAAGTTTTTAGCACTACATAGTTCAGTCAAAGTGTTGATTCATGACGAAAAAGTTAGGGTTCAAATAGATTCCCTTCTACCCTCCATCGCTCCTCCCCCCTCCTCCCTTGTGCCTTCTATTCAGATGTTTGAACTGTGTTCATTTCCCCCTCTAATTCCTCCTTTCTAATCATCATCGTCCCCTCAGTCTCTCTTCTGCACCGCCCATCTCTGTCTCCCTCTTCATCCCTCATCCAGTCATCCTCTGTCTGCCTCCCTGCTCCCCCCCCACCCCCCCCCCTCTCCACTCGGTCAGCCTGTCCTCCTGTCCCTCGGCCCGTCTGTTTGTCTGCAGCTTTCCTCCTCCAGTGTGTCCCTGCACACAAAGAGAACAACAGAGCCTCCAGTCCCAGGAGGACACGGCCGCATTACCGTCGCCGTGATCCTGCTGCTGATAGTTCTGTCTGCCACACCAGGAGTACTGATGTGGACCACAGTACTGCACACACACTGCGACGACACACACCGCTACAAACTGGGACACACACCGCAACACACTGCAGCACACTGGGACACACACACACACACACACACACACACACACACTGGGACACACACATACACACAGAGACATAGGCTGTGTTGTTGTGTGTAAACTAGTTAAAAAGAAAATCAGAGGACCCATCTGGTGGCAGAGAGACAAACCCTTTAATGGCCCTTAATCTGACAGCGATCAGACCCCCCCCCCCCCCACACACACACACATGAACACACACATAAACACACACACGCGCGGTTGCGTAGTGACTTGGTGTCTCATCTGTTCTCCGTTCAACAACAGATGCAGGAGAATCTAATTCTTCATTCTGCAGTTAATCTGAGTTCCTCGATTACAAATCACACCAGTTCACTAAGCACGACCCTTTGCACCGATTTAGTAAGAATGATAATCGTTAGGGGTGACAAATTTTGAGGTCAGATAGCAACGATGTATTTTTACTGTGCAATTATCGATGATACACATGTGTCTAGCACTCAGCACATAATGCATTACACTGCAGGGTCAGTGGTTCAAATCCCTGTATGGCTCTGTAGGTAGAGCAAGGCACTAAAAGCTCAGGTCTTACGGAGAGTGGGTGGGTAACAACAGCGACAGCCACAGTGGGCTGTGCCGCGGCGCGCTACATCAGCTAGCCAACGCAGCCACAGTGGGCTGCGTCACGGCGCGCTACATCAGCTAGCCAACGCAGCCTCAGTGGGCTGCGCCGCGGCGCGCTACATGAGCTAACCAACGCAGCCTCAGTGGGCTGCGCCGCGGCGCTCTACATCAGCTAACCAACGCAGAAGCAAGGTTTGGCCGGAGGCCATCAGGTTTCCAGTGCGCCTGTGTGTCGCTGAGGAGGCGTCACAATCGCCTTGGTTACGCAGCCATCGTCCCAAACGTCCGACCTCTCACAGTCAACGGCTCAACGGGCCACACCCCCACCTCCCCATTAACGCGGGGATCAATGGCGCCCGCCGCATTGTGAGGACATCGCCGTGGCAACACGGAGAGAGAGAGAGATGGAGGGAGACAGAGACCGACGCAGGGCGTACAGGTGAGACATTTGGGATGCTTTGAGTGTCAAAGGTACGAAGTGTGGAAGCAGAGACAAGTCCCCTGGACGTGATTAGTAGGGCTTCTGTCACATACCACAGCTTCTGTCACTAGGTCATATGCATAAACAAAGTCAAGCCAAACGGATGTGACGTGAGTAGATTGGCTCTCGTCTTTGTTACCATGGTGAAGTGCTTATCAGAAGACTTTCTGGAAATCAGAAGAACCTATTGGCTATTGTTATAGACACAGAGAGTGAGAGAGGGAGAGAGAGAGAGCGAGAGAGAGAGAGAGAGAGAGAGAGAGAGAGAGAGAGAGAGAGAGAGAGAGAGAGAGAGAGAGAAAGAGACACACAGAGAGAGAGAGAGAGAGAGAGAGAGAGAGAGAGAGAGAGAGAGAGAGAGAGAGAGAGAGAGAGAGAGAGAGAGAGAGAGAGAGAGAGAGAGAGAGAGAGAGAGCGCGCTTCAGGTGCAGGTGACACAGAAAAGGTGAGCCTTTGAAGACAGAACAGGAAGAGAATGAAAGGATGGAGGGAGGAGAGGGAGAGAGGAGAGGAGGAGATGTTCAGGAGAGTGTCAGGAGTTATCATGTCAGATCCAGCTCTAAGTAGCACACAAACAAACCCACACACAAATACACACAGGTGGCATCTCTTTGAGTAGACTTACGTCAACAGACAGACAGACAGACAGACAGACAGACAGACAGACAGACAGACAGACAGACAGACAGACAGACAGACAGACAGACAGACAGACAGACAGACAGACAGACAACATGTCTTGGGTTTTCACATTTCTTCCGTAGAACTGAACCTGTACTGCTGTAATGTCAGTAGTACAGAGAGTAAAGTACGCTATACTGCCATAATATTGTTCTATATACCACTGCTGGGCTTTACCTCACCGTACCAAGAGTTACGACCTCTTTCACACATGCAGTCCGTCCCAGGAACGTTCCGGAACATCTCCTGCATGGGCTCATGTGTGCATGGGAGCCAGGAATGAAATCCCAGGAAAACCTGCAATTTCCCACCTCAAGACGGCGTGACATTACCGGGTCACTGCCGGCTTCGCTGGGCTTTGAACGGAGGCGGAACCGTTGCCTGGAGAGGCGTGTCATGGCCGAGGTCATCTGACATAAGACGCTGTCATGTGTGGCGAGCCAGCCAATCACAAGACTCCGATGAGGGATCGTATAAATACCAAACGCCTCGATGCATTTAAAGTGGTCGTAGCGATATGAATACAGCTTCTCTGGTTCTATTGTGGTGATTCTATGTGTGGGGATGGCCGGCTGAACCCACAAGTGGGCAGCCTCATCCAGCCCCAGAGTCTAACTAAACCAACCATCCTCCACCCACTCTACACCTGTAGCAGACCGGTCTCAGACCTCCTACCGCGGAACGCCAGAGAGAAGATGGGGAGGAAGTGATGGACTTCAAAGATCCTCGTAGCTCCTGGGCCGAGGAGCAGAGAGGCACTTACGTTGAGAGATGAAAAGAAGTCTGTGTGTGTGTTTGTGTGTGTTTTATTGTGTGTGTGTGTCTGTGTGTGTGTGTGTGTGTGTGTGTGTGTGTGTGTGTGTTCTGTGTGTGTGAATGAGTTCATGTTTGAGTGTATGCAAGTTGTGTGGGTGCAGTTTGTGCGTGTGTGTGTGTATGTGTGTGTGTGTGTGTGTGTGTGGGTGTGTGTGTGTGTGTGTGTGTGTGTAGTGTGTATGAAATGTAGTGTTTCGTGGCAGAGCTTCGATTTGGCTCTGGGGTTGACTGCTAATGTCTGCAGTCAAACCCATTCTTTCAGTCATATTCCATCACTTCCTATTATTCATCAAATCTTCCGGCAGACACCGGAGGCAGCCGGATTTGAACCCACGACCCCCTGCCTATCAGATAAACAGCGTCTACGTGACTCAATGTAAATCTCAATAATAGCCATCATTCAGCAGATGGTTATGACAGGGGTGGACGTGATGAGCACCACAAACATGCTGCATTGTCTCCTATCACCTACTGGAACATTCCCCCTGATTACCCTGCACTTGATTGTGGTGAAAGGTCAGGCTAATGCCTTTGATTTCCCATGTCAGCAAACCTTTAAGACAGCTCTTTAATTACAGGTTATAAAAAGGTGTAATCACAGAATAATGTATCACTGTTATTGTCCCCTCCTCAAAGGAATAGCCACACCACCTCCCTCCTCTATAGAACAGCCAGCATCACCTCCCTCCTCGATGGAACAGCCAGCATCACCTCCCTCCTCTATGGAACAGCCAGCATCACCTCCCTTCTCGATAGAACAGCCAGCATTACCTCCCACCTCTATGGAACAGCCAGCATCACCTCCCTCCTCTATGGAACAGCCAGCATCACCTCCCTCCTCTATGGAACAGCCAGCATCACCTCCAACCACTATGGAACAGCCAGCATCACCTCCCTCCTCTATGGGACAGCCAGCATCACCTCCATCCTATATGGAACAGCCAGCATCACCTCCCTCCTCCTTAGAACAGCCAGCATCACCTCCCTCCTCTATGGGACAGCCAGCATCACCTCCCTCCTCTATTGAACAGCCAGCATCACCTCCCTCCTCTATTGAACAGCCAGCATCACCTCCCTCCTCTATGGAACAGCCAGCATCACCTCCCTCCTCTATTGAACAGCCAGCATCACCTCCCTCCTCTATGGAACAGCCAGCATCACCTCCCTTCTCGATAGAACAGCCAGCATCACCTCCCTCCTCTATTGAACAGCCAGCATCACCTCCCTCCTCTATTGAACAGCCAGCATCACCTCCCTCCTCTATGGAACAGCCAGCATCACCTCCCTTCTCTATAGAACAGCCAGCATCACCTCCCTCCTCTATGGAACAGCCAGCATCACCTCCCTTCTCTATAGAACAGACAAAACATCTCCTCCCTCTGGAGTATTGGGGGATGGCCTTTACTGGCAAGCAGAGGAGATAAACCGCACAAATATGATTGACAGTTGCCCACAACAATGGCCGTTTCAAAAGGAGAAGAGTGGATCGAAAGACAAACATGGCCAATAATCATTTAAACATATAAAAGTGTGGAAGGAAGGGATTGTTGAGGGGCCGCTGGCGAATGGACTTCGAAGACGTTGGTACAGCCCACATGCCGAGGTTCTGTGAATACTCTTCAAACAACCCTATACTGAGTTAATAATGGCTGCCAGGCTGAACGTTCTTACGACAGCCGGGTCACGGCTCCTAGACTTTGACACTTTTTACTGGCTTACTCGATTTGTATTTCCGACAGAAATAATTGGCTTAGGTTAATGGAAACACTTAAATCTATCTAACAATTTTCATTTTATGCAATGCTTAACACACACACACACACACACACACACACACACACACACACACACACACACACACACACACACACACACACACACACACACACACACACACACACACACACACACACACACACACACACCTGACCTCTCTGTGTTGGAGTGTCAATGCTCAGACAAGTAGGCTAATTAGGGTTACATCACATGTAAACACATCTCATAGAAATAAGAGAGAGAGGGAGAGAAGGAGAGAGAGGGGAGGAGAGAGATGGAGACAGAGGTGAGGAGTGAGATGGAGAGAGATGGGGGAGAGAGATGGAGAGAGAGAGGGGGGAGAGAGATGGAGAGAGAGGGGGGAGAGAGATGGAGAGAGAGGGGGGAGAGAGATGGAGAGAGAGGGGGGAGAGAGATGGAGAGAGAGGGGGGAGAGAGACGGAGAGAGAAAGGGTGCGAGAGGGATGGAGAGAGTGTAAAGCGCAAGAGAGAGAGAGAGAGAGAGAGAGAGAGAGAGAGAGAGAGAGAGAGAGAGAGAGAGAGAGAGAGAGAGAGAGAGAGAGAGAGAGAGATAAGTGGGCTAGAGAGAATAAAGATCGATTATTATAGATTATGATGAAAGCAAGATGGCAAGCCTTTGTGTGACGAAGAGGGAGGGAGAGAGCAAGAGGAGCGAGTGATAGAGAGAGAGAGACTTGAGGGGGCGGAGTGGGGATCCTCATTGTGTTGAGAGGAAGAACGAAGATTTAACATTCAAAAGGTACAACAGAAGTGGTTCAGATCTGAGCAGTAGCTGCTCAATAGAGCGGTTCTCTCAATAGAGCAGTTCTCTCTATAGAGCGGTTCTCTTTGTAGAGCGGTTCTCTTTGTAGAGCGGTTCTCTTTGTAGAGCGGTTCTCTTTATAGAGCGGTTCTCTCAAGCGAGCAGTTCTCTTTATAGAGCGGTTCTCTCAATAGAGCGGTTCTCTTTACAGAGCGGTTCTCTCAATAGAGCGGTTCTCTCAATAGAGCGGTTCTCTCAATAGAGCGGTTCTCTTTGTAGAGCGGTTCTCTTTGTAGAGCGGTTCTCTTTGTAGAGCGGTTCTCTTCAGAGAGCGGTTCTCTTTATAGAGCGGTTCTCTTCATCCTCACCCACCCCCTCCTCCTCCTCCTCCTCCTCCTCCTCCTCCTCCTCATCCTCCTCCTCCTCCTCCTCCTCACCCTCACCCTCCTCCTCCTCCTCCTCCTCACCCCCCTCCTCCTCCTCCTCTTCCTCACCCCCCTCCTCCTCCTCCTCCTCCTCCTCCTCCTCCCCACAGGGTGCAGCAGTTGGAGGAGAGACGGTTTCCGAGGATGGCGAGAGATTGTTTGAGGCGGTACGATGTGAAGTTGCTGGGAACACGTGGACACCCAGCTGCAACAATCACCATGGAAACCCGATTGCATGATCCGTCAACAAATCACTCCCACCCATCAATCCAACCCATCACAATCCTGAGATAGGATTGTGATGGGTAAAGAGCGTGATGACGAGGGGAGCCGGTGACTGTACCAAACAGTTTCATTACTGCATCCAAAATTGATTGAGAGCAGCAACCAGAGCCACAGTGCCCTTGAGCAAACCAATCAGGCTGCTCTGCTCTCTAATGCCAATATGGGGACTAAGGACTCATTTGTACTAAATGGCAGCCAATCCAAAAGTTTATTTCAGCAATAAAATCACCCGGAGGCAGGAAGCCATCTTGGAACAGCTCATTACACACTGATCTGAATGTGTGTGTGTGTGTGTGTGTGTGTGTGTGTGTGTGTGTGTGTGTGTGTGTGTGTGTGTGTGTGTGTGTGTGTGTGTGTGTGTGTGTGTGTGTGTGTTTGTGTGTGTGTGTGTATGTGTGTGTGGGTGTGTGTCTGCAATCTAATCTAATGTTGTAGGAGGAGGATGAATATTCATCGGTACTGCAGCTATAATATTGATATTAGCCAGAAGTTCATCACAGCATTCATCCAATCAGCGAAGACCTCGCACGACCTGAGGCAGGGGTTGCTAAGCAATCTGCCGGCTAAATAGTTTACGTCTTTCAAAGAAAGTAAACTAAAGTAACCCAAGGACAACAGTAACACTAGGACAGTAGCCCTGAGGACAGTAACCCCAGAATAATACGATAAACAGGGCTACACTTCGATTATTATTAAACTATGAACTACTGGTAGGCTAACAACCCATCATGTAAGCTAGTACAGAGCGTACAAGAACACAGCATCAATGTATCACAGTGCTAACGTATACAGAAAATCTTTGACTCCTACTCACTTCTGTCTGAGGTCACATCTTAGGGTGGCGTCCTCTTTTTTAGCAAAGAGAAATTACTATCAGAGGGGCGGGGCTTAACCTAATCAGTTCCCCATTGGCTGAGATGATGAGTATAATAGAATCATTTGAAGGGAAGTCTAATGTGTTTTAATCGATTTTTTATATTAGCTTTGCAAAATAAGTAATGTGACCATCTGTTGAAAATATTTTTGATAATATTTTTTTAAATGCTCCTTATCACCGTTTTTGTGAGTATAGTTTCATATGGCTTTCCAAAACAAGATTCTTACTAAATAAGTTTAGCAGGAATATTAAAACTGATTTCAGGTGTTACAAACCGTGGTCACTTTCCATGAAATATTCATGAGCCAATCAGCGGTGTCGTTGTGAGCCGGCTACCTATTGGTTGGATGACAGAGGGACAACAGCAGGGGTATGTGTGTTTCTATATACAGCCTTCTATAATGATTGCTCCTGCTGAGGGTTGACCTCACAACCTCCCAGGGGTAAGCCTGTTATCAGCACTCGGATCGACCAATCACCACACCAATCACCACGCGGATCGACCAATCAGCAAGCGGCTCAAGTCTGAGGAATCCTAGAATGTAGGATGCAGTGTTAACCCAGTGATCAATATCACATTATGTAGTGTTCACTCTAGAACATGATCAATATCACATTATGTAGTGTTAACTGAGAACACGATCAATATCACACTATTTAGTGTTAACTGAGAACACGATCGATATCCAATTATGTGGTGTTAACTGTAGAGCACGATCAATATCACATTATGTAGTGTGACCTGACTATAGAACATGGTCGATGGTTGGGGCTAGACAGTCCAGAGACAGGTCATTAAGGAGCAGGTAGGGGTTAGACAGTCCAGAGACAGGTCATTAAGGAGCAGGTAGGGGTTAGACAGTACAGTGACAGGTCATTAAGGAGCAGGTAGGGGTTAGACAGTACAGTGACAGGTCATTAAGGAGCAGGTAGGGGTTAGACAGTACAGAGACAGGTCATTAAGGAGCAGGTAGGGGTTAGACTGTCCAGATACAGGTCAATAAGAAGCAGGTAGGGGTTAGACAGTCCAGAGACAGGTCAATAAGAAGCAGGTAGGGGTTAGACAGTCCAGATACAGGTCATTAAGGAGCAGGTAGGGGTTAGACAGTCCAGATACAGGTCAATAAGAAGTAGGTAGGGGTTAGACAGTCCAGAGACAGGTCATTAAGGAGCAGGTAGGGGTTAGACAGTACAGAGACAGGTCAATAAGGAGCAGGTAGGTGTTAGACAGTACAGAGTCAGGTCATTGAGGAGCAGGTAGGTGTTAGACAGTACAGAGTCAGGTCATTAAGGAGCAGGTAGGGGTTAGACAGTACAGAGACAGGTCATTAAGGAGCAGGTAGGGGTTAGACAGTACACGCTCCGTACGAGTGTGTGTGTGTGTGTGTGTGTGTGAGTGGGATACCCATGCTAGACAATGATTTCAGGAACCAAGAAATTGAATATCCAGGAGTCTCTGTCTTAGTGGTTTCGACAAGTGCTAGAAAGAGGCTTAAAGCGTTTATGTCTCTGACAGAGACACAATGAAAGACACACCATGAAAGCCAGACTATAAAAGACACACCATGAAAGACACACCATGTAAGACACACCATGAAAGACACACCATGTAAGACACACCATGAAAGACACACCATGAAAGAGACACCATGAAAGACAAATTATGAAAGAGGCACTATGTTCTGGCTGTTGTCGGACTGATCCAGTGGAGCGGGCTCTGTGGTTCAGAACCAGGTGATTGTTCTGAACGGAGCGCTAGTCTGCCGTCATCAGTGGACGTATGATCGCAGGACGTAGGCGTATTGTCTGCCCCTGGAGACGGAGCAGAGTCCATTTTCTTTTGTCTGGGAGGCGGCTTCCGCGCTCACTCCGCCGCGCTGTCACCCACGCGTCGGCTGGGAACAATCACAAACACATCTCAAGTGACGTCTTGGTCCAACCATCATTGTGTTGCGTCGAGTGCAGGGCTGAAAACAACCCCGTCGGAGAGAAACCGGACAAACGCTCGTCGTTAATGAAACTCTGCTTGAGCCCTGCT